>NC_080545.1:5421135-5656135 GCF_028640845.1 Ahaetulla prasina
GTCTGACTTTTCCAAAACACTTTAATTTTTTTAAAAAACAATCTTATAGTGATAGAGAGAGAGAGAGAGACAAAGAGAGAGAGAGGCAGACAGGCAGACAGAACTATAGACAAACAAACAAGCAAATACTTTTACTTTCTTCAAACAAAGCAGAGAACCCATGGATGCAAACTCAAGAGGCACGCACTAATTAAATCGCTTCTTTCAGCTATCCATTCCGTCTGCATGTGTTCACACGCTTGAGGGATGATTATTTCTATTATTTCTATTTATTTATTGCCTGTCTCGGGTGCAAAAGGAACAAGAAAAGCCTCCAGCCTGGAGAAATCCCACCCTGTGCCAATTGTATTTTGAGAGGAGGTGCATAGATTCCGGCAAAACCCCCCCCCCCCCCCAAGGCCTGCCATCGATTCTGCACGCTTCAACTTAAAAGAAGCCACAAAAGCAATCGGTCCTAACTCTGTTATGAATGCTTTCCTTTCCTTTTTTTTAAAAAAACAAACAAACTGAGCGGAGGGCAGCGTCCCCTGTTCTCAATGCAACGCAGACCCAAAATACAGGAGATCAATGAAAGTCTCAGGAACAGGGTGGGAAGGGACCTTAGAGGTCATCTAGTACAACCCCTTGCTCTTGGGGGGGGCTACACTACTTCACTGAAAGGTGCGCCCAATAAGAACGAATGTATTTATGGAACAAAGGACTTCGCGGTCTTGATCAAAATCCTGCATATCGTTTTATGATCGTATCCCACCTACGCTGGCTCATTTTGTTCTACAGATTAGCAGAGCCGGTCATCTAGTCCAACCCCCGTCCCACCCAAACAGGACGCCCTGCACCATTTCTGACAAAAATGGCTGTCCAGGCTCTTCTTAAAAGTCCCCTTCCCCCCCCCCCACCCGGGTGATGGAGCACCCACAACTTCTGGTGGCAAGCTGTTCCACTGGTTCCTTGTTCCCACCGTTTGGAACTTTCTCCTTAGTTCTAAGGTTGCTTCTCTCCTCGGTTAGATATAATGCGAGCATCTCTTGCCTTCGTCAGGAGTAAGCTCAGTTTTAAAACTCCGTTCCCCTACTGTAAACACTATTCTCGTTTGGATGCAAGGCTGCAAAGGGCCGGGATAGCGCAGGCCGTTAAGAAGCCTGTTATTAGAACACAGAGCCTGCAATTACTGCAGGTTCAAGCCCGGCCCAAGGTTGACTCAGCCTTCCATCCTTTATAAGGTAGGTAAAATGAGGACCCAGATTGTTGGGGGGGCAATAAGTTGACTTTGTAAATATACAAATAGAATGAGACTATTGCCTTATACACTGTAAGCCCCCCTGAGTCTTCGGAGAAGGGCGGGGTATAAATGTAAACAAACAAACAAACAAAAAAACCCAGGCACCGACAAGTATGACGAAAAGAGAAGACACGTTGTGTATGACCAGCAAGGTCAGTTTTAGCAGCTCTTTCCTCTAATCAAAGCTAATTTAGAATCAAACCCCCCCTGCCCCAAACCAGGGGTGAAATCCAAAATTTTTCCCTACCGGTTCTGTGGGCATGACTTGGTGGGCGTGCCAGAGGAAGGATATTGCAAAATCTCCATTCCCACCCCACTCCAGCGGAAGGATACTGCAAAATCTCCATTCCCTCCCCTCCTGGGGGAAGGATATTGCAAAATCTCCATTCCCACACCACTCTGGGACCAGCCAGAGGTGGTATTTTCCGGTTCTCCGAACTACTCAAAATTTCCGCTACCGGTTCTCCAGAACCTGTTAGAAGCTGCTGGATTTCACCCCTCCCCACAAACCTACAGAATTTTCACAGGCTCTGCACCAACTATGCTCTCGAAGATGTAAACCAACCTGGGATGAATGAAGGAAGGAACTCAAGAACTCTGCCAACGGGATTCGGAGGATGGTTAAAGCCAAATCAGCACCACCACCCCCCCCAAAAAAAATGCTTAGCCTCTGTTGAATCCTGATTCACAGAGGAGAAGAGGTTGCTGTAGCAACTCTGCAGAAGCTCAGGCTAGCCTAGGATTGCCCAGTGGTTCAAGAGTCCGTTGATCTTTCATCAGCCTCAGTAGAGATTTAAAAGGGAAAAAAAAAATTATCTCAGTGGCTATAGTAAACTGTCTTGGGAGATCAGGAAGAAGTGAAGAACAAGCCCAGGACAATCGAAAAAGTTTCTCACTTAGTCTTCAAAGTCAAAAAGAGGGAAAAGGATGCAGGTCGCTCTGAGCTTGCAGCTCTTCTTAAGTTCTGAACAGACGCGGCCAAGCAGATATCAGTCGTTGTAGGGAAACAGGTTTGAATGCAGGAAGGAGTTAGCCAATCCCGTCTAATTAAGCTCCTTGCATGCAAGCAAGCCTCCCGCAGACATGGCAATTTGTCAGCCTCCATGTGGGAGGCTAACCAAGAGGGAAGGCCCTTGGCATGTGACACTGCACATACAGTGGTGGAGGTGATTACAGGTAGGAAGGGCGGAAGACTTAAAAGAGTGCAAGCCACTCGGCAGTAGAGAGAGAGGGGGAAAAAAGCTGGCTGGCTGCCAGCTCCGAAACTTCAAGACGGGAAGAAGGACGGTTTGCCGTTCAAATCCAAGAAACTTTTTTGAGTCCAGCAAACTTTCTTTTCATCTTTGTTAGGCTTTGATGCCTTCTGTGGAGAAGGGAAGGGAGAAAGGAGGGGGAGAAGAAAGGAGATTGAGGAAGGGGGAGGGAAGGGAGAGGGAGAGGGAGGGAAGGGAAGGGAGAGAGAGGGAAGGAGAAAGGAGTTTGAAGACAGGGAGGTGAGAGGGAGGGAGGGAAGGGAAAGGGAGGGAAGAAGAAAGGAGAATGAGGGAGGAGAGGGAAGGGAGCGGGAGGGAAGAATAAAGGAGATTGAGGAAGGGAGGAAGAAAGGAAGGAAGGGGAGGGAGGGAGGAAGGAGGAGAAGGAGGAAGGAAGGAGGGATGAGGAAGGAAGGCAGAGGAGGGAAGGAAGGAGAGAGAGGAAGAAGAAAGGAGATTGAGGAAGGAAGGAAGGAAGGAAGGAGAGGAGAGGAGGAGGAAGGAGGGATGAGGAAGGAAGGCAGAGAGGGAAGGAGGAAGGGAGAGAGAGGGAAGAAGAAAGGAGATTGAGGAAGGGGAAGGAAGGAAGGAAGGAGAGGAGAGGAGGGAGGAAGGAGGGGATGAGGAAGGGAAGGCAGAGAGAGGGAAGGGAAGGGAGAGAGAGGGAAGAAGAAAGGAGATTGAGGAAGGGGAAGGAAGGGAAGGGAAGGGAGAGGGAGAGGGAGGGAGGGAAGGAGGGGATGAGGAAGGGAAGGCAGAGAGAGGGAAGGGAAGGGAGAGAGAGGGAAGAAGAAAGGAGATTGAGGAAGGAAGGAAGGAAGGAAGGGAGGAGGGAGGGAGGGAGGGAAGGAGGGAGGGAGGGAAGGCAGAGAGAGGGAAGGGAAGGGAGAGAGAGAAAAGAAGAAAGGAGTTTGAAGACAGGGAGGTGAGAGAGAGGGAGGGAAGGGAGAGAGAGGGAGGAAGAAAGGACACTGAGGGAGGGAAGGGAGAGGGAGGGAAGAAGAAAGGAGATTGAGGAAGGGGAAGGAAAGGGAAGGGAAGGGAAGAGGTAGGGATGGAGGAGAAGGAGGAAGGGAAGGAGGGGATGAGGAAGGGAAGGCAGAGGGAGGGAAGGCAGAGGGAAGAAGAAAGGAGATTGAGGAAGGGGAAGGAAAGGGAAGGGAAGGGAAGAGGTAGGGATGGAGGAGAAGGAGGAAGGGAAGGAGGGGATGAGGAAGGGAAGGCAGAGGGAGGGAAGGCAGAGGGAAGAAGAAAGGAGATTGAAGAAGGGGAGGGGAGGGAAAGGAAGGGAAGGGAGAGGGAAGGAGGAAAGAAGGTGAATGAGGAAGCAAGGGAAGGAGGGGATGAGGAAGGGAAGAGTGGAGGGAGGAGATTGTGAAAGGGAAGAGAAGGAAAAAGGGAAGGAAGGAAGAAGGAAGGAAGAATGAGAAAGGAGAGAGGAGAGGAGAGGAGAGGAGAGGAGAGGAGAGGAGAGGAGAGGAAGGAAGGAAGGAAGATAAAGTGAAGGGGAAAAGTAACAATAGGAACTCCAAATCCCTCAAAGCAAACGTAGAGGCCCCAGTCTCACTTCCTGAAAAAGGTTTGATAAGTATGTTACCTTCATGCTTCCATATGCCCCCTCAGTATCCTTTTCCACATTCACTTCTATTCCTCCTTTTCATTAAACTACCACAATCCACTGGGGGTGGGGGAGGGGAGAGAGCAGGGAATGCCCTTGATTTACAGCCACTTACTAACTAAACGCAAACTAATTACTTCATCCTTCCAGGCTATGCAACTTTGGTTTCCGATAATCCTAATCAGTCCGATTCAAATCGCTAATTTTTTGGGGCTCAGCGTTTATGGTTTTCTAGTAGTTTCAAATGTGGTTTTCATTGTTGCTTTAATTCCTGATTGGCTGCCGCCCAGAATTCAATATAAGGCGAGCCGCTATATAAATGGTTTAAATAAATAATAAATACATATTTTTTTTAAAAAAAGGGGAGCTGAGCTTGAAATAAATCAGCAAACAGGTGTCTCGCATGCAGGCTTTAGGCTATCAAATAGGTTCCCTATTTATTAATGGGAGATTCATATCAGTCTAGCATAGGTACTCTTCCTTCTTAGAATATTTACAGCCAGAGAGAGATTGTGCCGGTCAAGAGGAGGCATCAAGTAGGAAATTAGTGCAGAATCATTACGTAGACACAAGAGGGCAAGATCTGACCCCTGTCAAATGCCATTGAACTTTATCTAGTCCTTTCCAGGAGAGAAAGATTCCTATGTAATAGGCAATAGACAATAAAGTAGCTAGTTCAAACTCTTTGTGTGTTGGGTTGGGTTGGGTTATCTGTGCTTGACACCTACCGTGTTTTCCCCAAAATAAGACCCAACTGGAAAATAAGCCCTAGTGTGATTTTGCAGGATAGCAATAGCGCTTAGACTTATATACCGCTTCATAGTGCTTTTAAAGCCCTCTCTAAGTGGTTTGCAGAGTCAGCATATGGCCCCCAACAATCTGGGTCCTCATTTTACCTACCTCCGAAGGATGGAAGGCTGAGTCAACCTTGAGCTGGTGAGATTTGAACTGCCGAATTTCAGCTAGCAGTCAGCTGAAATAGCCTGTAGTGCTGCACTCTAAACCAGTGCCACCTCGGCTCCTAATAGGAGGCTAAAAAGGATGCTCGTAATATAACCCTATCCCCCAAAATAGAATAGAATAGAATAGAAGAGTAGAATTTTTATTGGCCAAGTGTGATTGGACACACAAGGAATTTGTCTTCGTGCATATGCTCTCAATGTACATAAAAGAAAAGATATGTTCATCAAGAATTCTAAGGTACAACACTTAATGATAGTCATAGGGTACAAATAAGCAATCAGAAAACAATCAAATCAATTTAAATAGTAAGGATACAAGCAACAAAGTTACAGTCATAAGTGGAAGGAGATGTGTGATGGGAACGACGAGAAGATTAATAGTAGTGCAGATTTAGACAATAGTTTGACAAAATAAGCCCTATCCCCAGTGATGGGATTCAAATTTTTTAACAACTGGTTCTGTGGGTGTGGCTTATTTTGGGGCGTGGCTTGGTGGTCATGTGACCGGGTGGGCATGGCTAGTTGGTCATGTGACCGGGTGGCTGTGGCTATGTGCATAGGGACTACTCAGAGGGCTGAAAAAAGTCATTTCTGACCAGTCCTCGCACTTTTGACCGGTCTTCGCACTTATGACCAGCCTCTTTAAGCAGGACAATAAAGATTAGGCTAAAAAAAACAACACCAGAAAGTTGTAATTCCTTACAGGATTAACCCTGTAAAGTGGAAAAAAACAAAAGGAGGTTTCTTCTTACAACCAGTTAACTACTTAACAACTGGTTCTACCAAATCGGTGCGAACCGGTAGAATCCCACCACTGCCTATCCCCCAAAATAAGCCTCAGTTAAGATCATCAGCCAGACATTTAGGACCGTATTTTCCCCTCCCTCAAATAAGACCTAACTGGAAAACAAGCCCTAATGCATCATTTGGAGCAAAAATTAATATAAGACCCAGTCTTAATTTGGGGGAAATATATGGTACTTAGTACTCAAGATGATCAGAGCTTTCTTCCCAAAATTTTAATAAAATCGGTGTGTTGACCGGTGCTGGAGGAAGCTTCATAACATCTGAAGAGCCATTGTATGAAATTACATTATATTTATATATATATATATATGTCTTTGGTTATTCGGGTTTTCTCCCGCGTAAAATTGGAAGTGTCTTGGTGACGTTTCGACGAAGTCTCATTCGTCATCTTCAGGCTTCAGGCTTCAGCTTCGTGCTTCTGGGAGCATTGTATATAGGTCTTTGGTTGTTCGGGTTTTCTCCCGCGTAAAATTGGAAGTGTCTTGGTGACGTTTCGACGAAGTCTCATTCGTCATCTTCAGGCTTCAGCTTCGTGCTTCTGGGAGCAATGTGTGATTGCAGCTGTTTCTTCCTTTTTAATTGCTAGTGGGGGTTTGAACTGATTGGGTGGGAGCTTGACTGTGCTCTGATTGGATGAGGTTTTTTTTGTGCTCTGATTGGCTGGGGGTGTGTCCTGTTTGAGTGGGGGCTTGGTTGTGCTCAGATTAGTCTGAGTTGCAGGGGGATTTGAGCTGGTGAGCTGAAATGTATTGAGCTACATTCATGAAGATGTAGCACGACCACGAACACGAAGCCAGACAACAGCAATTGTTGGGCGTCTACTAATTGGGAACCTAATACGCTTTGTAAATGTCTTCCATAGAGGTTGCTAAACCTTCCACTGTCGCACGTTGGCAAAAGCTGCGGGAAGAGGTGTCGTTTCCTATCTCGCGAGAGATTTAAAAAAAACAACACACTGAGTGGAGGTAGTTTTATTTCAAGCAGGATGGAGGAAACGGGACAAAGACAAACATTAATTTCCAGAAATAGGGAGTCGTCTCAGCTTTTTCCTGCAGTGTGATGTCTTCACGGCCTGGTTCTGGGCACTGTTAGCTTCTCAGAATGCTGGCATTTGCATAATTGCAGTTGCCAGAATGCTGGCAATTGTCTTTCAAAACCATGGCCATTCCACAGCTGTGCTCTCTCTCTCTCTCCCTCAGCCTTCCCTCCTTCCAAGGTCGGTAAAATGAAGAACCAAACGAAGTAATAACCAAGAGCCAACATGGGTTCATCAAAAACAGATCATGCCAGACTAATCTCATTGCATTCTTTGACAAAGTGACAAAATTAGTGGACCAGAGGAATGCTGTCGATATAATTTACTTGGACTTCAGTAAAGCATTTGATAAAGTAGACCATAACCTACTACTAGATAAAAGTAGAAAAATGTGGGTTAGACAGCACCACCACCAGATGGATTCGTAACTGGCTGGCCAACCGCATTCAGCCACTCCTCATTTGGTGACTATTTCTTTTAGTGACTATTTGAAATACTATGGTCATAACAATAATGCAAATTGATAGAAATGCCTAATCTAGTCTGGCTGACTGTGTCACTGCTTGGACAGGGCTGTAAAGTACTGTGAAGCGGTATATAAGTCTAAGTTGTATTGCTATTCCTCCTTCCTTCCCGCCTTTCCTCCCTCCTTCCCTCCTTCCAAGGTCGGTAAAATGAAGAACCAAACGAAGTAATAACCAAGAGCCAACATGGGTTCATCAAAAACATATCATGCCAGACTAATCTCATTGCATTCTTTGACAAAGTGACAAAATTAGTGGACCAGAGGAATGCTGTCGATATAATTTACTTGGACTTCAGTAAAGCATTTGATAAAGTAGACCATAACCTACTACTAGATAAAAGTAGAAAAATGTGGGTTAGACAGCACCACCACCAGATGGATTCGTAACTGGCTGACCAATTGCACTCAGCCACTCCTCATTTGGTGACTATTTCTTTTAGTGACTATTTGAAATACTATGGTCATAACAATAATGCAAATTGATAGAAATGCCTAATCTAGTCTGGCTGACTGTGTAACTGCTTGGACAGGGCTGTAAAGTACTGTGAAGCGGTATATAAGTCTAAGTTGTATTGCTATTCCTCCTTCCTTCCCGCCTTTCCTCCCTCCTTCCCTCCTTTCTTCCTTCCCTCTTGCTCTCTCCTTCCCTCTCTCTATGCCTCCCTCTCCCTCTCTCTCTCTCAGCCTTCCATCCTTCTGAGGTGGGTAAAATGAGGACCCAAATTGTTGGGGGCAATATGCTGACTCTGTAAACCGCTTAGAGAGGGCTGTAAAGCACTGTGAAGTGGTATATAAGTGCTATTCCTTCCTTCCTTCCTTCCTTCCTTCCTTCCTTCCTTCCTTCCTTCCTTCCTTCCTTCCTTCCTTCCTTCCTTTCTAAAATGAAGACTCAAATTGTTGAGGGCAATATGCTGACTCTGTAAACCGCTTACAACACTATGAAGTGGTATATAAGTGATATTCCTATCTTTCTTTCTCTCTCTCTCTCTCTTTCTCTCTCTCTCTCTCTTCCTTCCTTCCATCCCACTCTCTCTTATTCCCTTTCTCATTCTCCTTCCCAGTGGCATAGTGGTTAGAATGCAGGATTGCAGCCTAACACTGCCGGCTGCCAGCAGTTCGATCCTGACCAGCTCAAGGTTGACTCAGCCTTCCGTCCTTCCGAGGTCAGTAAATTGAGGATCCAGATTGTTGGGGGCAAGAGGCTGACTCTGTAAAACCACTTAGAAAGGACTATAAAGCCCTGTGAAGTGGTTTATCAATCTTAAGTGCTATTTCTTTTTCTTTTTTAGTACCTTGCGAGTTTCTTGCTATTTTCAAAGAGCCCTTCAGCCGTCATAACAGGGCATTTCAGGCCAAAGTTCTCAAACATTGTTTAAGTAAGAAGAAGAAGTACAGCAGGATACTTTTCCCCATCTGGGTAATTGTTTAATGGAGATGATTACATCTCGATCCTCCACAGATAAACACCTCTTACGTGTGTTTAGAGTAGGGCTCCAGTGTATGTAAATACTTCATTGGAGTATTTAACCCAAATAGAACAGTGTTACTCCTATTGATTTCACTCCACCAAGAATGCTGTTTGGACTGGGGCCATAATTCAAGTTGCGTTCAATTTGCCCTGCGGAAATCTCATATTTGAAGCCAAGCTATATGTGGCTATAAAAACCATTATTACCTCTTATTTTGTACACGTGCCAAAAAGCTCCAGATAGGGTGGAGTAGAGCGGAGCAACTGGAGGAAGTATTGAACTTACCCTTATTTCTCAACCAGAAATAAGGAAGATAATTTTCCCCTCCTCTCAATAGAACCGAAATTAAGCAACAACTTTCCCAGATAGGCAAATGGGGAGCGAGGAGGAAAGAACTAGCGGTTCCCAGAACTGCCCAAAATTTCGGCAACTGGTTCTCCAGAACTGATCAGAACCTGCTGATCGTCACCTCTGCTGTACAGCCCCCACTAAGCAGTTTACAGAGTCAGCCTGTTGTCCCCCGCCCCGCTTTGCTGCACTTTTAAGCTTTATGGGAGGGGCCAATCATCTCCTGGCCTTACTCCTGAGTCGTCCTTTTTGCTTCAGCTGCTCTTGCCTTCTTGCAGCTCTTCTCATGCGTGCACTAGGAACAGGCTCCTCATGTTCTTCTGCCTCTCTGCTGTCCGCTTCTGGAGGCTTCGGAGTCCGCGCATGGCTCCCAGATGGACCTGGCCCCATCTCTGCCTCCGACACAGAATCCTCATCTGGGCCTTCCCCTGACTCTAGGACTGGCCCATGGTCCTCCCCAGCCTCTTCACTGTCCAACTCCGCTGCTAGCTCCATGGCCTGCTGGCAGACCACAACAGCCCGATGGAGATTTTAGGCACTTAATGAAATAAACTCTGGATTTAAAAGTGAGAGAAGGAAGAAGCTGCAGCAGCATCAGTCTGGCAGGGTATTTTCTCCTGTTCTAAAGGTAGAAAAAGTGATGATGTTGACCCAAAGATGTTTTTTCGATTAAAGAGGCAACTGGGCTTCCTTTGTTTTTCTTTGAAGACATTTCGCTTCTCATCCAACAAGCTTCTTCCGCTTCAACTCCAGAGCTGAAGAAGTTTCTTGGATGAGAAGCGAAATGTCTTCAAAGAAAAACAAAGAAAGTCCACTTGCCCGTTGAAAAAGCACCTTTGGGACAACCAGGACCTGGAGGACTGACAATCTCTACAGACTTTTAGCTGTACAATTTGGGATGAACACCCTTGGAATGGTGTTGAAGTAGAAATGGATTTCCTGAGAAAAATTGCAGGCTACAGGAAACATTTGCACTACTCAGGTGACCCTGAAGGACACAGCTAAACCTCCAAGTGGCCTCAACGACCCTCTAAAAGGATGCAAATGACCAGCTGTCTGCAAGGAGTATAAATCCTTCCATTCTCCACCATCCAGTCAGAGCTGAAGAAGCTTCTTGGATGAGAAGCGAGATGTCTTCAAAGAAAAACCAAAAAGTCCAGTTGCCTCTTGAAAAACCACCTTTGGGACCACCATGACCTGGATGACTGAGAAACTCCATAGACATTAATAATAATAATAATATCAGAGTTGGAAGGGACCTTGGAGGCCTTCTAGTCCAACCCCCTGCCCAGGCAGGAAACCCTACACCATTTCAGACAAATGGCTATCCAACATTTTCTTAAAAATTTCCAGTGTTGGAGCATTTACAACTTCTGCAGGCAAGTTGTTCCACTGATTAATTGTTCTAACTGTCAGGAAATTTCTCCTTAGTTCTAGGTTGCTTCTCTCCTTGATTAGTTTCCACCCATTGCTTCTTGTCCTGCCCTCAGGTTCTTTGAAGAATAGCTTGTCTTCTTTGTGGCAGCTCTTAAGATATTGGAATACTGCTATCATGTCTCCCCTAGTCCTGCTTTTCATTAAAATAGACATACCTAGTTCCTGCAACCGTTCTTCATATGTTTTAGCCTCCAGTCTCCTAATCATCTTTGTTGCTCTTCTCTGCACTCTTTCTAGAGTCTCAACATCCTTTTTGCATCGTGGCGACCAAAACTGATGATATTGATGACGTTGAATTCTCACAAACTTTTCATGCCTTTGAAAATTCAGTCAAAGCAAAAAATTCAGCACTAGGCATATAAAGCCACCGATAATGATTTACTGGTGCCATAAACTGTGCGGTGCAGCTTTTCAAGAACTCCAGTCCCAGGTGGGAAAAAACTAATACTTTGGCTTTACGCAGAAGTTTAGAAGTTTCTTAAATCCAAGGCATATTTTAAGGGATTGTAGGAAGTTAAAACCCACCCAGGAAAATGAGATATTTTAGGAAATATTAAAAGGGCAGAATATTTATCCTAAAAGGGAGGCAGAAACTCAGCCCCCCACACACACACACTTGGTCAATGGGCCATTAAGGCCTCTGCCAGTCCATTCTACATAACAAAGATCTACCTCCTTCAGGCAGAGCCATAGCAGGAATTACCCAAAGCCCTTTCGTCGCATCATCACCCAGGAAGGCTCAACCAAGCCTGGGACTCGAAAGACAACCTACAGAGTTACCCCTGCATGGCCCCATGGGAGTCTGACAACCAATCCGAACACGAGCTCAAATTCAAAGCCCAAGGGAGGGTATAAAACCCAGGCACTCTCAGCATCTCTGCCCCAAAACCAGGGGTGAAATCCAGCAGGTTCTGGAGAACCGGTAGCGGAAATTTTGAGCAGTTCGGAGAACCGGTAGCGGAAATTTTGAGTTGTTCGGACAACTGGCAAATACCACCTCTGGCTGGCCCCCGAGTGGGGTGGGAATGGAGATTTTGCAATATCCTTCCCCCAGGCGTGGGGAGGGAATGGGGATTTTGAAGTATCCTTCCCCTGCCACTCCCACCAAGCCACGCCCACCAAGCCACGTCCACCAAGCCACGCCCACAAAACCGGTAGTAAAAAAAATTGGATTTCACCACTGATCTCAAGCCAAGTAAGCGCCCAGGATCTCAAGCCATGTGACCCTGTTCATCAATAAACCTTCTTTCCAAGCAATTTTCATGAATCCAGTGTCTTTCCCCTCCACGTGGAACTGAACCCAGATGGGCATTTCTTCCAACAGGACTGAGTTGCATTTCATCATCCTAAGAATAAGCATACAAAACATTTGCCAGACCTATTCTTGAATATAGCTCATCCGTCTGGAACCCATACCACATCTCTGACATAAATACAATAGAATGAGTCCAGAAATATTTCACTAGAAGAGTTCTTCACTCCTCCGAAAACAACAAAATACCTTATACCACCAGGCTTGAAATCCTGGGATTAGAAAACTTACAACTCCACTGACTTCGACATGACCTGTGTTTAACACACAAAATCATCTATTACAATATCCTTCCTATAAAAGACTACTTCAGCTTCAATCGCAATATTACAAGAGCAAAAAATAGATTCAAGCTAAATGTCAACCGCTTCAAACTTGATTGCAGAAAATATGACTTCTGCAACAGAGTTGTTAATGCTTGGAACTCATTACCTGACTCCATAGTCTCTACTCAAAATCCCAAAATCTTCAACCAAAAACTGTCTACTATTGACCTCACCCCATTCCTAAGAGGGCTATAAGGGGCATGAATAAGAGCACAGATGTGCCTGCCGTTCCTGTCCTATTGTTCCCTTCATTATATCAAATTAATATAGTTGATGCATATTTTTTACTTATATATTTTCTTCAAGACATGTTGTTTTATCTATGACAATTGTTTGTGTATACTGTTGTGACAAAAGAAATTAAAAAAAGAAAAAGAAAGAAAGAGCACGACTGCTTTAAGGAGTTAAAGACTAGATAAACATCCTTTCCTTCCTTCAAACCCAACGGACAGCAAATCTTACTGCAAAATAGCTTCCCTAAATGTCCCAAAGTTGTTTTCTTTCCCAAAGGCAACTAACTGGGTTTTGTTTTGTTTTTCCTCGAAGATGCTTCATTTCTCATCCAAGAAGCTTCTTCAGTCCTGACTGCAGGGTGGGGCGTGGAAGCATTTATATTCCTTGAAGTCATCTAGTGCTTAGCATTCTTTCTGAGAGTCATGGAGGCCAGTTGGAGGTTTATCTGTAGCCTCAGGGTCCATGCAAATGGGTGTGGGAACTTTTTGAAAATGCTGAAAGGAACTGTGTTGCAAACAGGAGCTGGGTGGTGTTGCGTCCCTCTCCTTCTGTTGAAAGAGAGTTGTTCAATCTTCATGTAGACGGCCTCTTTCAAACCATCACGGCTTCCCTAAATCCCAAAGATGCTTTCTCAGGAGGCAACTGGACTTAGCATAGGATAGAATGACAAGAGTTGGAAGGGACCTTGGAGGTCTTCTAGTCCAACCCCCTGCCCAGGCAGGAAACCCTACACCACTTCAGACAAATGGTTATCCAACATCTTCTTAAAAACTTCCAGTGTTGGAGCATTCACAACTTCTGGAGGCAACTTCTGTTCCACTGATTAATTGTTCTAACTGTCAGGAAATTTCTCCTCAGTTCTAAGTTGCTTCTCTCCTTGATTAGTTTCCATTCATTGCTTCCTGTCCTCCCCTCAAGTGCTTTGGAGAATAGCTTGACTCCCTCTTCTTTGTGGCAACCCCTGAGATATTGGAAGATTATCATGCCTTCCTAGTCCTTCTTTTCATTAAGCTAGACAGATCCAGTTCCTGCAACTGTTCTTCATATGTTTTAGCCTCCAGTCTCTAATCCTCTTGGTTGCTCTTCTCTGCACTTTTTCTAGAGTCTCAACGTCTTTTTTACATTGTGGTGACTAAAACTGGATGCAGGATTCCAACTGTGGCCTTACCAAGGCCTGATAAAGTGGTATTAACACTTCACTTGATTCTATCCCTCTGTTTATGCAGCCTAGAACTGTGTTGGCTTTTTTGGCAGCTGCTGCACACTGCTGGCTCATATCTAAATGGTTGTCCACTAGGACTCCAAGATCCCTCTCACATTACTACTGTTGAGCGAGGTATCGCCTATACTGTACCTGTGCATTTTGTTTTTCTTGCCTAAATGTAGAACCTTCCTTTTTTCACCTTTGAATTTCATTTTGTTAGATAGCGCCCAATGTTCAAGTCTGTCAAGATCCTTCTGTATCTTGAGCCTATCTTCTGGAATGTTGGCTATTCCTGCCAGCTTGGCTTCATTTGCAAATTTGATGAAAAAACTTCATTGTTTTGCTTTGAAGATGTTTTGATTCTCATCCAAGAAGCTTCTTCATTGCTAACTGGATGGTGGTGGTGGGGGGGGAAATGGAAGGTTTTATATTCTTTGCAAACAGCTGGTCATTTGCATCCTTTTTAGAGAGTCCTTGAGGCCACTTGGAGGTTTATTTGTGTCCTCAGGGTCACCTGAGTTGTGCAAATGGGTGTGGAGCCTTCTTGGCTGCAGGGTGTTTTCTGCCCCGGGTCCCTTCACTGTTGAAGACAGGCGCAGGTAGTTGGGGATGAGTCTGTGAAATCCTTTCATTCCCCACCATCCAGTCAGAGCTGAAGAAGCTTCTTGGATGAGAAGCGAAACGTCTTCAGAGAAAAAAAACACAAGAAAGTCCAGTTGCCTCTTGAAAAAGGCACCGTTGAGAAAACCATGGATGGCTGCGGAGGGGGGTTTCACATAACTTTGCCACCAGTTCGCCATGTACCGAAAATGTGACCGCCTCCCCCAGTGTGCACACCTTTTGCACATGCAATTTGCTCACACATGCAGCTCACATGCATGTGTGCTGCTTCAACAACGTGGCTAAATAAGATAGCATAGTACGGGTGTGTGTGTGTGTAGGCGGGGCGGGCCCACCTGCAGATTACCGGATGGCTGAGGATTTCCATAGACTTTCTACTTCCCTAACTCTGCTTCCCATTTTCCCTAAAGACAAGAAAGCAGGTATTTTTGTTGTAGTTTCAAACCCAATATGTACTGCCTTGGAAGGTGTTACACAATCAACCTTGCAGGTACAAAACTTGCAAAACTATTCTGCCGATCACTTTGCAATTCGAAAGGCGCCAACATTGCTGAGATATTTATGCGGTTTAAGAAAGCCAGCCCCTGAGCCAATTTTGAAATTCCCCATTGTTAAAGGATAGCAGCAGGCATGTTTTATGATCCAGTTGGCCATTAGCTTGAATCTCACGGTTTCATTCCGTTCTTCGAGCCAAAAACATGAACTGGAGGAACGGTTCAGCCAATAATCACCGTGGGGTTTTTTTTGCACAAACATCCACTCCCTCCGATTAATCATTATCAATTGTAGCATCTGGAATTGTTTTTTTTTCCTCCTCCTCCTTTAAATATCAATTATCCATCCAGAGATTTTCCTTTTGGGATTGATGAACAAACATTTGGAAAAGGTCATGGACGTTTGTTTTTATAGATGATGACTGAATGTAGAATAACAGAGTTGGAAGGGACCTTGAAGGTCATCTAGGGCGAGCCCCTGCTTAAGCATGACTATCCAGTGTCTTCTTGAAAGCCTCCAGTGAAGGAGCGCCCACAACCTCTGAAGACAAGCCAATCCACTGGTTGATTGTTCTCACCATTAGAAGATTTCTCCTTAGTTCTTGATTCCTTCTCTCCTTGATTAGTTTCCATCCGTTGCTTCTTGTCTTGCCTTCAGGGTGAAATGTAAAATTTGTTACTACTGATTCTGTGGGCATTTCTGGGGGTGGGTTTTTTTTAATGTGACTGGGTGGGTGTGGCCAATTTCTTTTTTTACCTTTAAAAGCATTTTTTCTACAGCTGAAGAGGTTGTAGAAAAGTACTTTTAAAAGGCTCCTCTGACAATCAGGCAACTCAGCTGGGATCGTCAGAGGAGCCTTTTAAAAGCTTTTTTTCTACAACTTCTTTGGCTGAAGAGGTTGTGGAAAAAGTGCTTTTAAAAGACTCTGACGATCTCAGCTGAGCCGCGTGATCATCAGAGGCTTTTCTTTTTTTACTTTTAAAAGCATTTTTTCAGCTGAAGAAAAAATGCTTTTAAAAGTTAAAAAAATTAAAAACCTCTGATGATTGCTTGGCTCAGCTGGAAAGAAAGAAAGAAAGAAAGAAAGAAAGAAAGAAAGAAAGAAAGAAAGAAAGAAAGAAAGAAAGAAAGAAGGAAGGAAGGAAGGAAGGAAGGAAAGGAAAGGAAGGAGAAAGAAAGAAAGAAAGAAAGAGGGAGGGAGGGAGGGAGGAAAGGAAAGAAGGAAGGAAGGAAAAAAGAAAGAGAGAAAGAGGAAGAAAGAAAGAAAGAAAGAAAGAAAGAAAGAAAGAAAGAAAGAGAAAGAAACAGGGAGGAGGAAAGGAAGGAAAGAAGGAAAGAAAATAAGAAGAACAAGAGAAAGAGAAAGGAAGGAAGGAAGGAAGGATTGATGGAAGGAAGAA
This sequence comes from Ahaetulla prasina, assembly GCF_028640845.1. Classification (NCBI taxonomy): domain Eukaryota; kingdom Metazoa; phylum Chordata; class Lepidosauria; order Squamata; family Colubridae; genus Ahaetulla; species Ahaetulla prasina. The sequence continues at coordinate 5,437,463 of NC_080545.1, forward strand.
GGAAGGAAGGAAGAAAGGAAGAAAGAAAGAAAGGAGGAAATGAAAAATGAAAGAAGGAAGGAAGGAAGAAGGGAAGGAAAGAAGGAAGGAAGGAAAGGAGAAAGAAAGAAAGAAAAAAAAAGAAAGAAAGAAAGAAAGAAAGAAAGAAAGAAAGAGGGAGGAAAGGAAAAGAAAGAAGGAAAGAAAGAAAATAAGAAAGAGAGAAAGAGAAAGGAAGGAAGGAAGGAAGGAAGGAAGGAAGGAGGAAAGAAAGGAAGGAGGGAAGGAAGGGAGGGAGGGAGAGAAAGAGTGGGGGGGAATCCAAAATGAAGAATTATTTGCACACACTTCTAGTTTCATTAGAGGATACATTTCATTGTTAAAGTATTTTCTTTCATTTTGGCAAGGGAGGTAGGATTACTCTTCATTTTCTTCAGAGGGGGCAGTCCGTGCGAATGACAAAAGGGTTGCAGAGGGGTTTCGCAATAAAAAAAAAAAACATATTTACCGAAATTGTGAACAGATCAAGTTGCACAAATCGTTAACCAAACCGATGCCTGCAGAGTTACCAAGGGGGTTGCCTCATTCCAGTTGCAAGATAAGATTCCTGGCTTTATCTTTTTGGATCAAAAGACGTTGCCTGACGGATTTCGTGGGCAGGTATCTTATCCTGCCATTCCAATTCCAATCAGTCGTGCGGAGTTCATTAAAGGAACGTATGGCGATGCTTCCTTGAACATCAGATCGAGTCCTGTTTGAAGTGGCTGATTTTGAATCCAGAAGCCCTGATCAATATCCTTAAACACTCACCCTGATTCAGTTCTGTGCCTAAGAGGGAAAGTCAAACTATTCTCCAAAGCACCTGAGGGTAGGACAAGAAGCAATGGGTGGAAACTAAACGAGGAGAGAAGCAACCTAGAACTAAGGAGAAATTTCCTGACAATTAAGAACAATTGTGGAGTGAGTTGTCTTCAGAAGCTGTGGGTGCTTTCAAAGAAGAGACTGGATTAGGACAGTGGTAGCTAACCTTTTTTGCCATCGCGTGCCAGGAGGCGGTGGAGGGGGTACGTACGCACGCATGCCCACACCCATAACTCTATGAGCCCCGCCCCTGCGCATGTGCATGTGACCCCCCCCCCCGGCACGCGATGGCTCAGTAGGCCCGTTTTTCTCTCTCACCTGGCTCCAGAGCCTTTCTATGAGTCTGGGGAGGGCTAAAATGGCCTTCCCCCACCCCCAGAGGCACTCTGGAGGCCAGAAACTGCCTGTTTGCCAACTTCTGTTAAGACAGGAAGTGACATTTTTTGCTGTCCCCAGCCTCCAGAGACTCCTAGAGAGGCTCTGGAGCCAGGTGAGAGAGAAAAACGGGCCTTCCCCATCACCACCCAGGCCCTCCGGAGGCAGGAAACAGCCTGTTTCCCTACTTGTGGTGGACCCAGAAGGCCTGAAAATCAGCTGATCGGCGCACACATGTGTGCTGGAGCTGAGCTCATGCGCCCACTGATATGGCTACATGTGCCACCTGCGGCACACGTGCCATAGGCTCGCCATCACGGGTATAGGATCTCTTTCTCAAGTAGGGGTTTGGACTAGAAGACCTCCAATGTCCCTTCCAACTCTGTTATTTTACGTTGTATGACTCTTTCTATGTAGCAGTGGCTAAGACACCCTGGAATACACAGGGAGAGAAGGACACTCTCACACACACTCACAAATGCTGTTTTTATAATGTTTCTCTAGAAAGGGAAGAGGGACGCGGTGGCTCAGGGGCTAGGACGTTGAGCTTGTCAATCGAAAGGTTGGCAGCTCAGCGGTTCGAATCCCTAGTGCTACCGTGTAACGGGGTGAGCTCCCGTTACTTGTCCCAGCTTCTGCCAACCTAGCAGTTTCGAAAGCACGTAAAAATGCAAGTAGAAAAAATAGGGACCACCTTTGGTGGGAAAGTAACAATATTCCGTGCGCCTTTGGTGTTGAGTCATGCCAGCCACATGACCATGGAGACATCTTCGGACAGCACTGGCTCTTCGGCTTTGAAACGGAGATAAGCACCACCCCCTAGAGTTGGGAATGACTAGCACATATGTGCGAGGGGAACCTTTACCTTTACTTTACTAGAGAGGGAAATAAAACTATCACCTGAAAATCTGACGTGGACCAGACTCAACCTGTTTTGCACATCCTAAGCTGTATCTTAGTTCTATTCCAGCAAAACTATCTTCCAGCTAGATAAAGATCTTGAAGTAACTAGGATTTACCGCCCGGATCCATATGAGACAATTTCCAAAATGTTGAAACCATTGCACTCGGGGGAAAATCAATCCAAACCCAAATGCAAATCAAGGAAGAGTTAGAAGAAACAAACCAGGTTTTGGGTCGTGGTGCTGATTCGACGTGGTAGAGGGTGTCCTGTATGCAGGGATGGGATTCTACCGGTTTGGACCAATTTGGGAAAACCGGTTGCTCCGACGATCAGGTGGGAACGAACTAGTTCGCCCCGACAATCAGGTGGGCCCGCCCACCCCTGCGCTTTACTGACCTATATCTTCTCAGCTGTTTTCATAAAACTGCACATGTGCGCGCAGCATGCATCAGGTGTGTGCGCGTGTGAAGTGCGAGACAGCACACGTGCAAAGCGTGCGATCACTGAACTGGTTGTTACACCAGCAGGATCCCACCGCTGCCTGTATGGACACCTGTCTGGGATCCTTCATTTTGAATTAAAAGACGCTCTTTTGACTGGCTGAAACTTTGGCAGCTATGGGCCTCTTCATTTCAACCTGTGTGAACCTTTCAACATTTCAAGGTGTGGAGTTGAAGCCGACGGTTCCCGTAGCAACATCTTTTGTTGTTACGGGAGCAAGTGAACTTGTTTACATGGCCTATGAGAGAGGTTGTGGGCAGTGCTAAAATCTTCCCCAGTTTGCCACCAATTCGTGGCCTGCACATGCACGGTGTGTGCCAAATGCACGCTGCCCAAGCACATGCACAGTATTTATTTATTTATTTATTTATTATTTACATTTCTATACCGCCCTTCTCCGAAGACTCAGGGCGGTTTACAGCCAAGTTAAAAAGACATATACAAAAATTAAAACACAATATTTGAAATTTAAAAATCTGAAACCATAAGGCCGAATATTAAAATAACAAGAAATAAAACCACTCAATAAAAAATTACTCTTAGGCCAACCCTGCTCGTTGAAACAAAAAAGTCTTGAGCTCACGCTTAAAGGCCCGGAGGTTGGGAAGAAGGCGTAGCCCCAGAGGCAGTTCGTTCCATAGGGTAGGTGCCCCAACAGAGAAGGCTCTTCCCCTGGGGGCCGCCAGCCGACATTCTTTAGCTGACGGCACCCCGAGGAGACCCTCCCTGTGGGAGCGCACAGGTTGATGGGAGGCTATTGGCGGCAGTAGGCGGTCCCGTAAGTAACCTGGTCCTATGCCAGTGTACACCAAACGCAAGCTATGTCTGCATGCGCAATCCGTGCCAAACATGCATGCAGAAAAAGGAGGCTTAGTGATTTAGATTCACTAGAAAGCAGGATTTCCTGCTTTCTAGCGATTTAAAATCACTCTGCACAGCTGATCGTCGGAAATACAGGTTGGGAGGAATTGGTAGCTTTTTTTTTTTTTAACTACCAGTTCGCCCGAACTGGTAGTTTTTATCACTATCAGTTCACCCGAACCGGTGCGAACCGTTTGCATTTCACCACTGGCTGGGGGTTAGCTGGGAAAATTATTATTTAATTCTATGAAGTGCTGTTTGGGAATCCCAGAGTTAGCTTTACTTTGACCTTACCGTGCAGCGTATTCAATACACAGTAAGATTTTCAGAAACGCCTGGAGTTTTACTTGGATTCTTACACCAGTTTGTCCTCCGACTCTTTTTCTAGTACGAGAGCACCAATGATAACAGCTTCAACATCCAGTTTAGCCCAGCAAGACTAGCAAAATGGAAGAATTGTAAACCATTGAAATATCATTTCTCCCCGCCCCCCTCTGGATGTGAAAGAAGAATACGAGCAGCCTTCCTCCAACAAGGTTGGTATTAAAACAAAGGAGATCAGAATTGCACAAAAGCCTTGCCCACACATATTTGGTAACCTTATCCAAAACACAGACTGAGATTATCGATTTCGCCTCTGGGGCAGAAAGTCTTCAGTCGCAACAGCCTGACTTCCAGTTCAAGGCTCTCCGATTGTTTTTATAAATCCGAAAATTATATAGGAATTGACTATACCAGTTGAGCAGCCTTGGGAAGGTATCAGAAAATTAGTCTCGGCTGAAAAGAAATCTTATTTCATAGGTGTATGTGTCAGGGGTGAAATTCACTGATCTTTGCTACCGGTTCGCAAATGTGCTCGCGCGCGCCTCCTCTACACAATGCGCAGAGCCTTCTGTGCATGCGCAGAGGGTCAACAATGGGACGTGATGACGTCCGGGTGGCTGGGCGGAGCCCCCCCACAGTGGCGCTACCGGATCACGCGATCCGGATAGATCCGGCTGAATTTCACCACTGGCGTGTGTACGCATGCACCTCGAGGCAGACCATAAACAGGGATAACACAAATTTACTGAAATTACAATGCGTATCAGTGAGTTCAGCTTTCATTTCTATCAGCACATTCTAGTACCAAGATTCCAGTTTAAATATATATATCTTCGGAAGATGTCTAGGCTGTTTTTGAACTTGGAGAGAACTTACATTCACACTTTGTTCTTGCTCTGTGCCAGGATTTATTTATTTTATTTTATTTTGCTCTCTGTGGTCTGCTCAGTAACGCCAACTTTCATTATGCTTCCTTGTAGAACCCATAATAACATGGTTAAGGCATCAGCCATGTGTTACATAATGGACAAATTTGTTTTGCAATCATATGAAGCCATCTGATATCAGTTCCCAAAAAGAAGTGCATTAATAAGGGCATTGGGTTTTCAAAAGTGTTATTTACTATTTTTGTCCTGGTTCCAGAGGAGTAAATTGAAATTCAATGTAGAGAAAAGTAAAGTCTTACATTTAGGCAGGGAAACTAAAAGTACACATATAGACTGGGTGAAGCCAGTCTTAATAGCAGGAACTGTGAGAGGGATCTTGGCTTAGCCGACAACCAATTCAATATGAGTTAAGAGTGTGCTGCGGCAGCCAAAAAAGCCATGCAATCCTAAATTGCATTAACAGAGGGATACAATTCAAGATCAAGGGAGGTACTAATATCACTCTATAAAGCCTTAGTAAGACCATACCTAGAGTACTGCATCCAGTTTTGGTCACCACACTATAAAAAAAGATGTTGAGACTCTAGAAAGGATGCAGAGAAGAGCAACCAAGATGATTAAGGGACCGGAGGGTGAAACACACCATGAACAGTTGCAGGAACTGCACATAGCTAGTCTAGTGAAGAGAAGGACCAAGGGAGACATGATAGCAGTCTTCCAATATTTGAGGGGCTGCCACAGAGAGGAAGGGGGTCAAGCTATTTCCCAAAGCACCCGAAGGCCACACAAGGAACAATGGATGGAAACTGGTCAAGGAGTGATTCAACCTGGAAATACGGAGAAACTTTCTGACAGTGAGAACAATCAACCCGTGGAACAGAAGTTGCCTTTGGAAACTGTGGGAGCTTCATCCCTGGAAGCTTTCAAGAAGAGACTGGACTGACATCTGTCAGAAAAGGTGTAGGGTCTCCTGCTTGGATGGGGGGTTGGACTAGATGACCTAAAAGGTCCCTTCCAACTCTGTTGATCTGTTTATCTGTTAAATCTCAGTTGTGACATGCAAAGGTAGAACCATATGAACATTTAGTTGTGTTAGTTTGACTCGGGGGTGGGGGGAGGGGGAGGTCTTTCTTCGGAAAGGAACTATTTAAGAGCATTTCTGCATCTATCACCTTGCTGTGGATGGAATTTAAAAATTGTCATTTTGGAGTTTGGTTTTGACTCGAAACCAAGCACCAGTCCGTTGTGGTCTTCTCAATAAGTCAAATATCTCGATGGGTATGTAAACCTAAGCACAATTCGCTAAGCACTTGGAATATTGCATTCAGTTATGGTCTCCACAATGTAAATAAGATGTGGAGACTCTAGAAAGAGTGCAGAGAAGAGCAACCAAGATGATTAGGGGACTGGAGGCTAACAACATATGAAGAACGGCTGCAGGAACTGGGTATGTCTAGTTTAATGAAAAGAAGGACTAGGGGAGACATGATAGCTGTGTTCCAATATCTCAGGGGCTGCCACAAAGAAGAGGGAGTCAAGCTATTCTCCAAAGCAGGACAAGAAGCAATGGATAGAAACTAATCAAGGAGAGACGCAACCTAGAAATAAGGAGATATTTCCTGACACGTAGAACAATTAAGCAGTGGAACAGCTTGCTTCCAGAAGTTGTGGGTACTCCATCCCTGGAGGTTTTTAAGGTCTCATTGGTCTCACTGGACAGCCATTTGTCTGAAATGCCTGAGCAGGGGGTTGGACTAGAAGGCCTCCAAGGTCCTTTCCAACTCTTGTTATTCTATAGTACTTATCTTGGCACCATTCTCTCTCTCTCCCTCTCTCTGTGGCTCAGCAATTACTTGGCTTCTGTCCAAGCATGTTTTGTGATCACAGTGTGTGGAATCTACACGATGCAACTTACACAACACAGAGTTTACACCTTAGCGAGAAAAACCTAATCCTCTGACCACGGAAGGTTGCGACAAACATCCAATGGGTGTGGTATTCAGACTCAGATGCCTCAGTTGATCCGCCAAGCCTTCTGTTCTAGATAAATCATCACCGCCTGATAATTTAAGGCACTGGCTGGTTCTACCCATGTACAGTTGCTCCCATGTAACACCTCTCCTGCGCAAGCTGCACTGGCTACCTGTGGTCTTTCGGGTGCACTTCAAGGTGTTGGTGACTACCTTTAAAGCGCTCCATGGCTTAGGGCCAGGGTACTTACGGGACCGCCTGCTGTTACCGAATACCTCCCACCGACCTGTACGCTCGCACAGAGAGGGACTCCTTAGGGTGCCGTCCGCCAAGCAATGTCGGCTGGCGGCCCCCAGGGGGAGGGCCTTCTCTGTGGGGGCTCCCACCCTTTGGAACGAACTTCCCCCTGGACTTCGGCAACTGCCGGACCTTCGGACTTTCCGCCGCGAGCTGAAGACCTATTTGTTTGTTCGCGCCGGACTGGCATAGGATTTTAATTAGTTTTAATGTTTAATATTTTATAATTCGGGGTTTTATTTTTAATGTTTTAATTCGGCCATTTGTATAATAAGTTTTTTAATTATGGTTTTAGGTGTATATTGCTGTTGTTTTATTATGGCTGTAAACCGCCCTGAGTCCTTCGGGAGAAGGGCGGTATAAAAATTTTAATAATAATAATAATAATAATAATAATAATAATAATAATAATAATAATAATAATAATAATAATAATAATAATAATAATAATAATACAGCCGGGGTGTCAAACTTGTGGCGTCGCGACGGTGTCACGTGACGAATCGGAAATTCCCCCCCTTTGCTAAACCAGATAGGGGCGGGGCCACCCCGTGACACATCTGGCCCACGGGCCGCGAGTTTGACACCCCTGGTCTCCACCAAGGGTTAAAATTTGCATGCCATGTCACAAATCACCCCTTAACAACCTAGGCTTGCACTGCAACACTACAGATAAAGAGAAAGTCCTCGACTTCCAACAGCAGTTGAGCCCAAAGATTCCTGTACCTGAGCGAGACAGTCGTCAAACGAGTTTTGCCTCATTTTACAACCTCTCTTGCCATGATTCTTAAGTGAGTCGCTGCCGTGGTTGAGTTAGTCACACGGTTGTTAAGTGAATTCGGCTTCCTCCTTGACTTTGCTTGTCAGAAGGTCGCAAAAGGAGGATCGTAGGAACCCAGGACATTGAGACAGTCATAAGTCCATTCCAGTGGCCAAGTGTCTGAATTTTGATCACCTTACCATGGGGATGCTGCAACGGTCATAAGTGTGAAAAATGGTCGTAAGTCCCATTTGAGACTTTGAAGAGTCACTTTGCTTGCCAGAAGGTTTGAAAAGGGGATCATGTGACCCCGGGAGCCTTCAATGGTCATAAATATGAGTACAGGTAGTCCTCAAGTTACAACAATTTACTTAGGGACTGTTCAAAGTTACACTGAAAAAAAAGTGACTTAGGACCATTTTTCACACTTATGACTGTGGCAGCATTTCCATGGTCATGTGACTTACATTCCGATTCTTGACAACGGACTCATATTTATGACGGTTCCAGTATTCCAGGAGGGAGGGGGGGAAGTTGATCCCTTTTTGCGACCTTCTGACCCAGCAAAGTCCATGGGGAAACCAGATTCGCTTAAGAACCCTCTTACCCATTTAACCAGTTGCAGGGATTCACTTAACAGCGGTGGCCAGAAAAGTCCTAAAACGGGGCAAAACTCACTCAATTAATGTCTCACTCAGCAGCATACGTGTTGGATTCAATTGCGGTCGTAGGTTGAGGACTACCTCTATATGTGCCAAGCGTCTGAATTTGGTAGCATCGGGAATGCTACAATGGTCATAAGTGTGGAAAAACAGTCTCAAGTCCCTTTTTTTTCAGTGCCTCTCCGCTAGCTCAGCCACAGTTGTGTCAGACACCGTGAGAAGAAACGAGCCAACTTGGTTTCTTTTCCACCTGTGACTTTGTTTATTGGGTCTGCTACAAACCGGGTCTCAGTAATAGTCGAGATCTCTCTAGCGCTGAGAGTTTCTGCCTCTCAGCCTCTTTTAAACATCCTGTGCTGCTCATGCCCCGCCCAATGGCTCATGAGGTCATCAGTGGCTTCGGGGTGAGTTACCATCTGTACGCTGATGACACGCAGCTGTACTTCTCCACCCCGGGCCACCCCAACGAAGCTGTCGAAGTGCTGTCCCGGTGTCTGGAAGCCGTACGGGTCTGGATGGGGAGAAACAGACTCAAGCTCAATCCCTCCAAGACTGAGTGGCTGTGGATGCCGGCACCCCGGTACAGTCAGCTACAACCGGAGCTGACTATTGGGGGCGAGTTATTAGCCCCAATGGAAAGGGTGCGCAACTTGGGTGTCCTCCTGGATGGGCGGCTGTCATTTGATGATCATTTGGCGGCCGTCTCCAGGAGGGCCTTTTACCAAGTATGCTTGGTCCGCCAGTTGCGCCCCTTCCTTGACCAGGATGCCTCATGCACGGTCACTCAAGCTCTTGTCACTTCTCGTTTGGATTATTGCAATGCTCTCTACATGGGGCTGCCCTTGAAGTGCACCCGGAGGCTTCAACTAGTTTAGAATGCAGCTGCGCGGGTAATAGTGGGAGCCACCCGTTGCTCCCATGTAACACCAATCCTGCGCAGGGTGCACTTTAAGATTCTGGTTACCACCTTTAAAGCGCTCCATGGCTTAGGGCCCGGGTACTTACAGGACTGCCTGCTGTTACCGTATGCCTCCCACCGACCCGTATGCTCACACAGAGAGGGTCTTCTCAGGGTGCCGTTCGCCAAACAATGTCGGCTGGCGGCCCCCAGGGGTAGGGCCTTCTCTGTTGGAGCTCCTACTCTCTGGAACGAACTTCCCCCTGGTTTACGCCAATTGCCTGATCTTCGGACCTTTCACCGTGAGCTGAAAACGCATTTATTTATTCAAGCGGGACTGGCTTAAAAGTTTTATTAAATTTTTAAATTGGGTTTTTTATGTATCTTAGGGTTTTAAATTGTTTTAAATTTTGTCCATGTAAGTTATATGCTTGGTTTTAAGTTTTGTTTTAATGTGTATATTGTGGGGGTTTTACTATTTTGGCTGTACACCACCCTGAGTCCTTCGGGAGAAGGGCGGTATAAAAATCTAATAAAATAAATAAATAAATAAATAAGTTGATTGGATGCCCAGCCGCTCTCTCCCTCCTCGTCTGACAGCCTCAGCTGCCACATCATCTGCTAAATCCTGGAACTAAAGCAGCTCTTCTTGATGCCCAGCCCTCATCTCCCTCTATTCCCAGCTGCCAGTGTGTTGTTCCCCTCCCCATGCTACCCAAACGCAGATCCCTGCACCCTTCAAACAAGTCCTCAATAATTCATCCCTTTGGATCTTTGATTAGGGGCTTCTCCCATGATCCGGATCCCTGTAAGCGTCATGTGTCGAGCTGGAGCTGTGCTCGACAGTGCCGTTGTAACTTTGAACCGTCACTAAATGAATCTGTTGTAAGTCGAGGACTCCCTGTAGAAGTCGATTCCTTCTCTTAGTGTATTTGGCGGAGAATGGGGCCCCCGTGCTCAGCGGAATGTTGAAATGAGCAAATCCAGTCTTCAATTACTGAAAGAACATCCTGCATTAAAATCATTCAGGAGCTACTTGAAAAGAAAGACAAACAGACACATTTAGTGCTTGGAAAAGATAATCCAAATGTCGACCAGAATGCAACTTTGAAGTGGGATCCTAAACTAGCCATCTCTATCACAGCAAACCTATCTAATCGGTAAAACACAAAATCAATTTTTTTCTCCCCACCTCAAGCACAAAGTCCAGAAGTGGTTTCCAAGTAAGTGTATACTTGTCTATGGAATTTCTCAATTGTCCAGGTCATGGTTGTCCCAAAGGTGCTTTTTTCAAGGGGCAACTGGACCTCCTGGTTTTTCCTTGAAGACGTTTCGCATCTCATCCAAGAAGCTTCATCAACTCTGACTGGATGGTAGGGAATGGAAGGATTTATATGCCTTGCAGACAGCTGGCCGTTTGCATCCTTTAAGAGAGTCATTGAGTCAACCCTGAGGACAAACATTGACCTCCAAGTGGTCTCAATGACTCTTGTCAAAGAATGTTGTATCGTAACTTCAATACTCTGTTCATAAAATACATGGGGGTGTGTGGAAGAAAAAAACAATCAATAAAACTTGAAAAAAATGTCCCTAGACATTTGGCCCAGAATTACTGAGCTGGTTTCTGTATCTAAGACAGGACTCGAACCTAATTTCCATGTTTTAATATTTTTTTTCTATGGTTTTATATTACAAATTCTATTTCCATATTGAACAGTGTGTTTTCTAGGTGTTTAGTTTAGTTTGTGGTTGTTGCACATGGTACAACAAATTTAAGTGCCATCTTCAGTGTATATTATAACTATAAAAATAAAACAAAAACACGCATCCTTCACATTCTATACAATTGAATTAAAAACCTCTGATATTGCATTAATATTTCATTGTGCAGTAGAATTCAATATAGTTACTGCTCTGGGATAGAAGCTGTTTTTCAGCCTATTTGTCCTTGTTTTTATTGTCCTGTACCGTCTGCCAGATGGTAATAGTAAAAAAAAAAAAGGGGGGGGTACCCAGGATGAGATCGATCTTTAAGAATGTTTTGAACTTTCTTAAGACAGCAGGAGCTATAAAGTTCTTCCAAAGTATTAAAGTATAAACATCATTATAATCTTCATTATAATCATATACATATCAACATGTATGTGATAATACCAATCGTTATTGAAAAGTATACTATCTTCCATTACGGTATCAGTTATATAACCGTCAAAATATTTACTCATCAATTTTTCTTTCTCATGTAGTCTATATTTCACATAAATCCCCTGTCTAACTTCTGTATCTGTCCACCAAACAATTGTAGAATAGTTCCCATGTTATAAAATATTCCAAATCTTCTTTTTCTTTTGATTTTTAGTTAACCTATCCATTTCTGCACATTCCAGAATATGTTATTATTATTATCATCTGTTTCGGTTTCTACATTTTTCCCATATGCAGTATACATTACACAATCTGCCTGCTGTTAGAATATGTAAAATGTGTAAAATTAAATATGTTACCTTTATTAATTAATTAGAATATGTAAAATGTGTAAAATTAAATATGTGTTACCTTTATTAATTAATTAGAATATGTAAAATGTGTAAAATTAAATATGTGTTACCTTTATTAATTACCTTAATTAAAATTAAATATATGTTACCTTTTCCTGAAAGCATGCTCAACAAGAATGTCTCAGGTGTCAAATCTATGAGTTGTTTTGTCATAGTTTCCAGTCACACGTGCATTTTCTTCATATATATATATATTTGTTTTCTGAGGTTTTCGCGGGTGTTTGTATATAGGTCTTTGGTTATTCAGGCTTTCTCCCGCATAAAATTGGAAGTGTCTTGGCGACGTTTCGACGAAGTCTCATTCGTCATCTTCAGGCTTCAGCTTCGTGCTTCTGGGAGCAATTCTGATTATTCCCAGAATAATCAGAGAAGCCATTGAGATAGAAAAACGCCCACACAGCATGAACAAACGAGATGATACCTCCCGCCTACCAGCCATTTGGAAACCCGCCCTTATTGACAAACGAGTCCCTAACACGAGGAATGACACCAGACCCACACTCACAAGGTCCACACAGGATGTCACCACCGCACATCCACCCAGAAAGCAGACCCAAACCCACACTGATCAGGAAGCATGACCAAGGACCAGAAGCCAGACCGCAGCTGCAACATTAGCCATTTCAAACCCCTCCAATCCATACTTGCAGCAGACTGACACCCACTATGAAGATGTAGCACCACCACAAGCCAAACAACAGCTATGCAGCTCACCAGCTCAAATCCCCTGCAGCACAGACTAGACTGAGCACAACCAAGCCCCCACCAACACAGGACACACCCCAGCCAATCAGAGCACAAAAACCCCATCCAATCAGAGCACAGCCAAGCTCCCACCCAATCAGTTCAAACCCCACTAGCAGTTAAAAGGAAGAAACAGCTGCGATCACACATTGCTCCCAGAAGCACGGTTGAAGCCTGAAGATGACGAATGGGACTTGAAACGTCACCAAGACACTTCCAATTTTACACGGAGAAAACCCGAACAACCAAAGACCTACATATATATATATATATATATATATATATATATATATATATATATATATATATATATATATATATATATATATGGAAGAAACAGCTGCGATCACACAGTTCTCCTAGAAGCATGAAGCTATAAACACCCAGCCTGAAGATGACGAATGGGACTTCGTCGAAACGTCACCAAGACACTTCCAATTTTACGCGGGAGAAAACCCGAATAACCAAAGACCTACATATAGATATATATATGTGTGTGTGTGTGTGTTTGTAGGTTTTCACGGGTATAGGTATGTAGGTCTTGGCATATTTGGGTCTTTTCCCGTGTAAGGCGACGTTTCGCTGAGGTCTCACTCATCATCTTCAGGCTGGTGAATATATATTTGAACGTCCCACTTTAAAAAAAAAAAAAAGCCCATTGTGAGGCAAACTCAGCCTATCTTTACTATTACTCGCCTCCAGAAGTTGTAAATGCTCCAAACACTGGAAGTTTTTAAGAAGAGATTGGATGACCATTTGTCTGAAGTGGTGTAGAGTTTCCTGCCTAAGCAGGGGGTTGGACTAGAAGACCTCCAAGGTCCCTTCCAACTCTGTTATTCTATTCTATTGTTCTCGGCCTATAATGAGAATATAGCTGCATTTCAAGGGACGCGGTGGTTAAGACGCTGAGCTTGTCAATTGAAAGGTCAGCAGTTCAGCGGTTCAAGTACCGCGTAACAGGGTGAGCTCCGGTTACTTGTCTCAGATTCTGCCAACCTAGCAGTTCGAAAGCCCATAAAAAATGCAAGTAGAAAAATAGGGACCACCTTTGGTGGGAAGAAAACAGCGTTCTGTGAGCCTTTGGCGTTGAATTATGTCGGCCACATGACCACGGAGACGTCTTCGGACAGCGCTGGCTCTTCAGCTTTGAAACGGAGAGGAGCACCGCCCCCTAGAGTCAGGAATGACTAGCACATGTGTGCGAGGGGAACCTTTACTTTTACCTTTAGCTCTATTTCGGTTGCATTTGGAAATGGAGCTGAACAATGCATGGCTCCCAGAAGCTCACAATAGAAAGGAAGTAACATTGTTTTGTTTTGTTTTTTAAAAATGTTATAAAAAATATAGAATGCAACGCAAATAAACAAAATCAGCATCCAGCCAAACAATGCACTATATAAACAGAAACATGTCTAACAAGGAAACCACATCCCCACCCTAGTCCAGAACCTTGGAGAACAGCCAGCCTCTCCCCCCACCACCTCCCCGTGAAATATTTCCTCTCAAAGGTGACAACTCACAACAAATTTATACCACACACTATCCACAGTTGAGTAAGGCAATCTAAATCACAGCGTTCAAAGCAATGCACCCATTGAAAGCAAAACTCGGAGGCAGGTAGATTCCTCTAAAAATACGCTTATTGGATGCATCATATCAGCACACATTTTGTCCAAAGGTTTATGGGGCAACAGGGAAACACAGTAGTGGCCAAAATTGTGGAAACCTTTTTGGGAAAAATGTATTTTTGAGGTTTGATGGCTAATAACAGCACTTTTTTGGGAGGAGTTTCAAGATCATCCTATTCCACTGCTGGAATGGCCTGGGAATAGTCCAGACCTTCACCCAATTGAAAATCTATGGATTTTCCGACTAAAGAAACTGGTTAGTCAGAAGCGACCCAGCAATAAAACCCAGTTAATAGAAGCCATCCTTCAATCTTGGTTTCACATGATAACAGCTGCAGAACTCAAAGACTTGGTTCACTCCACGGGAAGATGTTGTAAGGCCGTAATTCATGCTAAAGGTGACCCAACTAAGGATTAACCGACATGGGGATCAATTTTGTATATTTCATTTTTTCTAGGGTGATAATTTTTGTATATCTTTTGTACCCATTTTCCCTACAATGGCTAAAATATTAGGGTGGTGTAAACACGGCTTATTCAATTAACTCCCTTTTTGAAGATTCACAAGACCGATGGACAACAGGAGTTTAAGTTCATGCAACCTGCCAGGTTTTAATGTGGTTTTAGCCACATTGTGGTTTAGGATATCACACAAACACATTCTAGAATAGTGGGAGCCCCCTGAAACACTTAGTTAATAGTTACTAAGAAGGTAAATTTACCATGCCTTCCCTCTCTCCCCTCAAATAGAAAGAAGCATGGCCATAATACTATTATAAAGCTATTACCAGCAATTAGCCTTCAATAATCCTGGAAAATCCTACAATTCTTTAGCGGATGGCTGAGTTTGCTTAATAAAATTGGCAAAAACATGACTGCTCAGAAGGAGGTTGTATAGATAGTTAGGGCAGTGGGTATGGATAAACGGAAGAATTACCTCTCCTCCTCTCGGGACAAAATACCTTATGCCACCAGACTTGAAATTTTGGGCTTAGAAAATTTAGAACTACGCCGCCTTCGGTCTGACCTGAACATAGCTCACAAAATCATCTGCTTCAACCACAACAATACACGAGCCCACAATAGAAACATACTTAAAGTAAACCGCTCCAAACTCGATTGCAGAAAATATGACTTCAGCAACAGAGTGGTCAATGCCTGGAATGCCCTACCAGACTCTGTGGTCTCTTCCCAAAATCCCCAAAGCTTTAACCAAAGACTGTCTACTGTTGACCTCACCCCATTCCTAAGAGGTCTGTAAGGGGCGTGCATAAGAGCACCAGCATGCCTTCCGTCCCTGTCCTAATGTTCCCTTTAATTGTATTCATTTTATGTATTCAATTCATACTTATACTTATATATATTATCTAATAAGTACTTGACAAAAAAATAAATAAATTAGTTTATCTAAATAAGCCATAACCTAGCATGTGTTATTCAAATCCAACCATTGCCACAGTAAGTAGTTTACTCAAATGTTGACTAATCTTTTGTTCTAACAGCTACACCGAAGAAGGAGAGGTCCTTGTAAACTGTGAGGACATTTCAAGAGGCTTACAAAAATATTGTTGCTCTGATTATATTCGCAATTCCCATCAAATGTTATCAGGGATACAATCAATAACTGAAGAATGAACATGTTATAAGCCTACCTTTGTTAGAGCTGAGCATCTGCTGAGTAACTGCACTAATCCTCTGTTTCAGTGTGTTATGAACCTAATATCTTCCACTTTGGTAACTTGTTAATTCACCTTAGGCCTCACTCTGCAGCAACTTACCAATCGCAACTTGTCAAGAGACTAAGTTTCAACTACAGCAGAGTTTCCCAGCCTTGGCAATTTTTAAGAGGTGTGGACTTCGACTCCCAGAATTCCCCCACTAGTCACGCATGGAAATTGAAGTCCACATGTTCTTAAAAATTGCTAGAGTTGCCAAACCTTGACATATAGTAGTGGCCAAAATTGTGGAAGCCTTTTCGGAAAAGTGTATTTTCTAAAACAGGGGTCTCCAACCTTGGTCCCTTTAAGACTTGTGGACTTTAACTCCCAGAGTCTCTCAGCCAGCAAAGCTGGCTGAGGAACTCTGGGAGTTGAAGTCCACAAGTCTTAAAGGGACCAAGGTTGGAGACCCCCGTTCTAAAACCAGCTAAGAACACCACTTTTTTTTTTTGGAGTAGTACCATAAAATAGAATAGAATAGAATAGAATAGAATTTTTATTGGCCAAGTGTGATTGGACACACAAGGAATTTGTCTTGGTGCATATGCTCTCAGTGTACATAAAAGAAAAGATACCTTCATCAAGGTACAACATTTACAACACAATTGATGGTCAATATATCAATATAAATCATAAGGATTGCCAGCAAATTGTATATCAATGGAAAGATCATTTAATCAAGAATGTAACGCAATAACTTTGATGAAGGATTTGCTATTAGAATAGCAGTTACAGTGTAAAGAAGAAAAATGAAACACATAGAAAGAACGAGATATACAAAAATGATCCCCATGTCAGTTAATCCTTAGTTGGGTAACCTTTAGCATGAATGATGGCCTTGCAGCATCTTCCCATGGAGTGAACCAAGTTTTTGAGTTCTGCAGCTGTTACAATGTGAAACCAAGATTGAAGGATGACTTCTATTAACTGGGTTTTATTGCTGGGTCGCTTCTGACTAAGAAGTTTCTTTAGCCGGCTCCCTAGATTTTCAATTGGGTGAAGGTCTGGACTATTCCCAGGCCATTCCAGCAGTGGAATAGGATTCTCTTGAAACTCCTCCCCCAAAACAGTGCTGTTATTAGCCATCAAACCTCAAAAATATACTTTTCCCAAAAGGTTTCCACAATTTTGGCCACTACTGTACACTGGCCTCTTTTGTTTTGAGCTGTAAGAAATGCATCTCTAAATCCACTGGCTTATTGTACTAAGTAATTATCTATGATTTGCAAACCGTGATTGCTGAGACCTAAACCAGCAGTAACATAGTGCAAAGGATGAGGCTAGCCCAAAAACTCAACAAGACACAGATAATCAGAGATTAGACCACTATATTGTAGCTAGCAGGTTGGGTTGACATAGATTCTGTGTCACGTGAAATTGGCACCATTCAACAAGCCGTGGCTTAGTTGATCATAGGTATGCATATCATCGAAGGGATGTGGTGGCTCAGTGGCTAAGATGCTGGGCTTGTCGATCGAAAGGTCGGCAGTTCAGCAGTTTGAATCCCTAGCGCCGCATAACGGGGTGAGCTCCCATTTACTTGTCCCAGGTTCTGCCAACCTAGCAGTTTGAAAGCAGGTAAAAAATGCAAGTAGAAAAAATAGGGACCACCTTTGGTGGGAAGGGAACAGCATTCCGCGCGCCTTTAGCATTGAGTCATGCCGGCCACATGACCACGGAGACGTCTTCGGACAGTGCTGGCTCTTTGGCTTAGAAACGGAGATGAGCACCACCCCCTAGAGTCTGCTGGATTTCACCCCTGCTCAAAACCACGTGGTCCTGTCCACCATTAAAAACCATCTTTCCAGTCAGCTACCATGTTTCCAGTGTCTTTCTCCCCACTTGGAACTGAACCCAGATGGACATTTCTTCCAACGCTATAAAAAGAACTTGCGGTTATGCACATCAGTCGCTGGAATAATTTCATAATTGCTAACTTAGCTTTTTCTGCAATGGCTTTTCTTATCGTGGATATCCTTGCTATCTATTGAGCCGGTTCCAGGACAGTCTGCCAGGACATGATAAATTAAACGCGAAAATAATTGCTCCTTTTGGTTCTGGATGATGGAAACTAAAGAAGGAAGTGTTCTCCTGCAAGAAAAGACAGCACGCTTCCAGAGAAAAAGGCAGGGACCACCCTTGGCCTTATTCTCCTCTGGAATTTCATACGTAGCAAGGCTGGAGTAGCTTAAGATGGGTGTACCTCCTTATTAAAGAAAAACAAGGCTATTTGCTTTTTTTAGGGCCATCTTTAGTTTTTTTTTCCCCTATCATCTTCACTTCCTGCTTCCCATCGCAGGAATTTGAAGTCACCCTGGGATTTCTTGATTTTATATATTTTGGTCCGTGGCCACACAATTCTTTTTCTTCCTCTTTTTTTTTTTAATTTCCCAGAGATGGTCTGTTGCTTTGGCTGGATTGAAACCAAGTTCTAGATGTCTTTTATTTATTTATTTTGTTGAGTACATATTAGATAATATATATAAGTATAAGCATGAATTGAATACAGAAAGTGAATACAATTAAAGGGAATATTATTATTATTATTATTTATTTTTATTTTTTGCATTTATATCCCGCCCTTCTCCGAAGACTCAAGGCGGCTTACACTATGTTAGCAATAGTCTTCATTCTATTTGTATATTTATATACAAAGTCAACTTATTGCCCCCAACAATCTGGGTCCTCATTTTACCTACCTTATAAAGGATGGAAGGCTGAGTCAACCTTGGGCCTGGTGGGACTAGAACCTGCAGTAATTGCAGGCAGCTGCTGTTAATAACAGACTGCATTAGCAGTCTGAGCCACAAGGCCCCTAGGACAGGGACGGTAGGCACACTGGTGCTCTTATGCACGCCCCTTACAGACCTCTTAGGAATGGGGTGAGGTCAACAGTAGACAGTCTCAGGTTAAATTTTTGGGGGTTTTGGAATGAGACCACAGAGTCTGGTAGTGCATTCCAGGCACTGACCACTCTGTTGCTGAAATCATATTTTCTGCAATTGTGTTTGGAGCGGTTCTTTTTGTATTTTTGTATATTCTTTTGTATTTGCTTGTTGTTGTTGTTGTTGTTGTTTTTAAATCTTCCATGTAAGTTTTTAGGAGTAGCCTCTTGGTGTTTCTATCCAGCCCGGGATTTTAAAACTCTTTGAATGCAAATTCCATCTTAGCCTGAAAGGTAGGAGGAGACACATTTAATAAAGGTTTTGTCTCTTCCTTGAATCAATCCTCTAGGAAAAATCCTAGAAAAATCTAGGAAAAATCCTGGGACTAGAAAACTTACAACTCCGCTGACCTGTGTTTAACACACAAAATCATCTATTGCAATATCCTTCCTATAAAAGACTACTTCAGCTTCAATCGCAATATTACAAGAGCAAAAAATAGATTCAAGCTAAATGTCAACCGCTTCAAACTTGATTGCAGAAAATATGACTTCTGTAACAGAGTTGTTAATGCTTGGAACTCATTACCTGACTCCATAGTCTCTACTCAAAATCCCAAAATCTTCAACCAAAAACTGTCTACTATTGACCTCACCCCATTCCTAAGAGGGCTATAAGGGGCGTGCATAAGAGCACAAAAGTGCCTACCGTTCCTGTCCTATTGTTCCCTTCATTATATCAAATTAATATAATTGATGCATATTTTTTTACTTATATATATATAAGTTCAAACCCCCACTAGCAGTTAAAAGGAAGAAACAGCTGCGATCACACATTGCTCCCAGAAACACGAAGCTGAAGCCTGAAGATGACGAATGAGACTTCGTCGAAACGTTGCCAAGACATTTCCAATTTTACACGGGAGAAAACCCGAACAAGCAAAGACCTACATACAAACACCCGTGAAAACCTCAGAAAACAAATATATATATATATATATATATATATATATATATTTATATATATATATATATATATATATATATATATATATATATATATATATATATATATATATATATATATATATATATATTTTCTTCAAGATATGTTGTTTTATCTATGACAATTGTTTGTGTATACTGTTGTGACAAAAAGAAATAATAAAAAAAAACTCCTAGAAACCAGCGCACTGAAAACATGGATATGGACGTGAGCTTTCCAAGTCTTTACAGAACACCTTCTATCAAATTACAAACTTGCTAGTAAAGCTGTAAAGTGGATTTTGGGGTGTGGGAGGTCAGGGTTGAGGGTTGAGGTCAGTCGGAGCTGCTGATCGTTGGGGTCCCTGCAATTTTCTTGGCGAGATTTCAGAAGAGGTTTTGCCACTGCTTTCGTCCCGGAGCTGAGATGCATAGAACACCTGGCCTATAGATCACTCCAGTAGTGAAACCCAAATTTTTTTACTACTGGTTCTGTGGGCGTGGCTTGGTGGGCGTGGTGTGGCTTGGTGGGTGTGGCTTGGTGGACGTGGCAGGGGAAGGATAGCTGCAAAATCTCCATTCCCACCCCACTCCTGGGGGAAGGATACTGCCAAATCCCCATTCCCTCCCCACTCCTGGGGGAAGGATATTTTTTTTTTTTTTGTTTACATTTATACCCCGCCCTTCTCCGAAGACTCAGGGCGGCTTACAGTGTATAAGGCAATAGTCTCATTCTATTTGTATATATTTTTACAAAGTCAACTTATTGCCCCCCCAACAATCTGGGTCCTCATTTTACCTACCTTATAAAGGATGGAAGGCTGAGTCAACCTTGGGCCGGGCTCGAACCTGCACTAATTGCAGGCTTTGTGTTCTTAATAACAGGCTTTGTGTTCTTAATAACAGGCATTACCAGCCTGCGCTATTCACCGATTTTGGAATGGATATTGCAAAATCTCCATTCCCTCCCCACTCCAGGGGAAGCATACTGCAAAATCTCCATTCCCACCCTACTCCTGGGGGAAGGATACTGCAAAATCTCCATTCCCACCCCACTCCTGGGGGAAGGATACTGCAAAATCTCCATTCCCACTCCACTCCAGGGGAAGCATACTGCAAAATCTCCATTCCCACCCCACTCCTGGGGGAAGGATGTGGCAAAATCTCCATTCCCACCCCACTCCAGGGGAAGCATACTGCAAAATCTCTATTCCCACCCCACTCCTGGGGAAGCATACTGCAAAATCTCCATTCCCATCCCACTCCTGGGGGAAGGATGTGGCAAAATCTCCATTCCCACCCCACTCCAGGGGAAGCATACTGCAAAATCT
Source organism: Ahaetulla prasina (assembly GCF_028640845.1). Classification (NCBI taxonomy): domain Eukaryota; kingdom Metazoa; phylum Chordata; class Lepidosauria; order Squamata; family Colubridae; genus Ahaetulla; species Ahaetulla prasina. The sequence continues at coordinate 5,458,590 of NC_080545.1, forward strand.
CCATTCCCACCCCACTCCAGGGGAAGCATACTGCAAAATCCCCATTCCCTCCCCACTCCTGGGGGAAGAATACTGCAAAATCCCCATTCCCTCCCCACTCCTAGGGGAAGGATACTGCAAAATCTCCATTCCCACCCCACTCCAGGGGAAGCATACTGCAAAATTTCCATTCCCACCCCACTCCTGGGGGAAGGATACTGCAAAATCCCCATTCCCTCCCCACTCCTGGGGGAAGGATACTGCAAAATCTCCATTCCCTTCCCACTCCTGGGGGAAGGATACTGCAAAATCCCCATTCCCTCCCCACTCCTAGGGGAAGGATGTGGCAAAATCTCCATTCCCACCCCACTCCAGGGGAAGCATACTGCAAAATCTCCATTCCCACCCCACTCCTGGGGGAAGGATACTGCAAAATCTCCATTCCCACCCCTCTCTGGGGCCAGCCAGAGGTGGTATTTGTCACTTCTCTGAACTGCTCAAAATTTCCGCTACCGGTTCTCCAGAACCTGTCAGAGCCTGCTGGATTTCACTCCGGATCACTCACCATGTTTTGCATCTAAAGCAGGGGTAGTTAACCTTTTTATACCTACTGCCCACTTTTGTATCTCTGTTAGTAGTAACATTTTCTAACCACCCACCGGTTCCACAGTAATGATGATTTATAAAGTAGGTTTGGGGGGGGGGGCACCAGCTACCTGCTCTGCTTGTCTGTTACAGCTGGGTGGTGTGGGGGGGAGATGCGCGAGCTATTCTGGGACGAGGCCCTTTTGTTTGCGGTCGCACTATAGCGCCATTTATTTTCACTTACGTAACGTGAACTAAACTTATGTGCGGGTGATACAAATAGTATATTTTCAGAAATTTAAATTGTCAGGGAGAATTTTATGAAAACCTAATGAAAATGTTTTTAAATAATGCTATGAATTTTTTTTAAAAAAAGTCAATTAAATTTAAAAAAAAGGAAAGTGCTTCAGTATCGGACAAAACCCCTACCGCCCACCATGAAAGCTGGAACGCCCACTAGTAGGCGGTAGGGACCAGGTAGACTATCACTGATCTAAGGCATGATGGAGGAGGAGGAGGAGGACTATGTATTCCTTGTTGCTCTCTGAACTTGGTGGTTTTCTTGCAGATGTTTCATTACCAGGCTAGGTAATATCATCAATGCTGGAAGGGATTTGAGTTTTGGAGAGGAGGAGGAGGAGGAGGAGGAGGAGGAGGAGGAGGAGGAGGAGGAGGAGGAGGACTATGTATTCCTTGTTGCTCTCTGAACTTGGTGGTTTTCTTGCAGATGTTTCATTACCAGGCTAGGAACATCACCAGTTCAAGAAAGGAGTGGAGGAGAAGGAGGAGGAGGAAGAGGAAAAGGAGCAGGAGGATGACTATGGGGTCCTTGTTACTCTCTGATCTTGGTGGTTTCCTTGCAGATGTTTCATTACCAGAGTTGGTAATGTCATCAGTTCAGGAAAGGAGTGGTGTTTGTGGAGAGGAGGAGGAGGAGGAGGAGGAGGAGGAGGAGGAGGAGGAGGAGGAGGAGGAGGAGGAGGAGGAGGAGGAGGAGGAGGAGGAGGAGGACGACGACTATGGGGTCCGTGTTGCTCTCTGAGTTGGTTGTTTTCTTGGAGACGTTTAATTACCAAAGTAGGTAGTAGCATCAATCCCATAATTTGGTAATGAAATGTTTGCAAGAGAATCACTAAGCTCAGAAAACACCAAGGACCCCACAGTTCAACTCTGAGTTACAAATATTCTCTTCTATCAGTACAAGCCAAGCTAAACAGAACCTGTTTTCTCATAGTTCTTCTACAATCTGGCAGCTCCTGAGCTGGATCACCCTGAGGTCAACCTCTTCTCCAAAGTACCTGAAGGGCAGGACAAGGGCCTCTGGTGGCTCAACAGGCTAATGCAGTCTGTTATTAACAGCAGCTGCTTGCAATTACTGCAGGTTCAAGTCCCACCAGGCCCAAGGTTGACTCAGCCTTCCATCCTTTATAAGGTAGGTAAAATGAGGACCCAGATTGTTGGGGGCAATTAAGTTGACTTTGTATATAATATACAAATGGATGAAGACTATTGCTTGACACAGTGTAAACCGCTCTGAGTCTTCGGAGAAGGCCGGGATATAAATGCAAATAAAAAGAAAGAAAGAAAGAAGCCATGGATGGAACCTACTCAAGATAGAACTAAGGATAAATTTCCTGACAGTGAGAATAATTAATCAGTGGAAAGGCTTGCCCCCAGAAGTTGTAAATGCTCCAACACTGGAAGTTCTTAAGAAGATCTTGGATAACCATTTGTCTGAAGTGGTGTAGGGTTTCCTGCCTAAGCAGGGGGTTGGACTAGAAGACCTCCAAGGTCCCTTCCAACTCTGTTATTCTACTCTATCTTTTGAGGACAGCCTGAAAATTCTCATTAGTTCAAACTAGGACAATTAGACTGCTGAGATGTTAGACAATGCTTTGACATCTCTTTGGCTGGTGCTTTTCCAACAGGCAACTGGACTTCCTTTGTTTTTCCTTGAAGACATTTCGCTTCTCATCCAAGAAGCTTCTTCAGTTGGCTTCAGCCAACCCAGAACTGAAGAAGCTTCTTCGGTGAGAAGCAAAACGTCTTCAAGGAAAAGCAAAAAGAAGCCCAGTCACCTTTTGGAAAAAGCGTCTTTTGGGGGATAAAACCCTGACCTGGATGACTTGGAGAATCTCCACAGACATTTGGCATCTGATATTTCAGCCATTCAGCTACAGCATCCAAAAGGGGCTGAGATCAGCTTACCTGAAGGTGCCTCTCCTCCCATTATTTTCCTAACCTCTTTCTCCAGGTTGAAAAAGGAAACGTTTATCAACAAGTAGCATCAATAGTAGCGCACCCTCCCTTGAGAAGATCGTTTCGTAGTTTCACTGTGGTCAATTTAATGACAGGCAAAAGTTGCTCGCGTGGGTAATTATTTTCAGAACACCTGCTGAGAGAAAGATCCTATCAATTCTCCATCTGCGATCAACATTTATGAAGTCATCCACATCTTCTTCAGCCCTGCTAGTTTCTGGTTTTTGCTGGTGTGTCCTCTATATATCATACCCCTTGAACAGCACCCGGAGGCTCCAGTTGGTCCAGAATGCGGCTGCGCGGGTGATAGAGGGAGCCACTCATGGCTTCCTTGTGACACCACTCCTGCGCAGACTGCACTGGCTACCTGTGGTCTTCCAGGTACACTTCAAGGTGTTGGTTACCACCTTAAAGCGCTCCATGGCTTAGGTTATTTATGGGACCACCTACTGCTACCGTTTGCCTCCCAGCGACCTGTGCGCTCCCATAGGGAGGGCCTCCTCAGGGTGCCGTCAGCCAAACAATGCCGGCTGGCGGCCCCCAAGGGGAGGGCCTTCTCTGTGTGGGCTCCTACCCTCTGGAATGAACTTCCCCCGGGACTTCGTCAACTTCCCGACCTTTGGACCTTTCGCCGCGAGCTGAAGACGTACTTATTCTTCCATGCAGGACTGGCATAAAAGGGAAATCTATTGTTAATTTTAATGGGGTTTTTTATGGTTTTTAATGTATATTTTAACAAATGGGCCAAATTGAATAGGTTTTTTTAAAATTGGTTTTTAATTGTATATTGTATTTATTTGTTGTTGTTTTATTTGGCTGTAAACCACCCTGAGTCCTTCAGGAGAAGGGCGGTATAGAAATTAAATGATGATGATGATGTTTTTGAGCAGCAGCGAACATCTGGAACAGGAGCAGCAGAGGGAAGCGAGTGGACTGGGGTATGGATGTTGTGGGAATGAGGATGTTTTGCAGAGAAAATGAAAGTATAGAGAGGTCAATTGAGTAGGGCACCCTAGATTTGATTGGTTGTCTTTTCCTTCGAACCCCTTCCTCACATTTCTTTGCTTCGCTGTCGGGGTTCCTATGGATGCCCTAATTAAATCATGAGCCTTGAGCCAAGCTTCAAAACAAACCCAGTTATTTATTAGGAGCTTCATGTCAGCATGTTTTCAAGTGAAACCAGCTCTGACCCTGTTTCCCCTTCCCCGCCCCAGGGTGTGTCATAAATCACATTTGCCAATGGAGTAATTTTGTGGGTTGTAGAGATCACTCCCCTCCAGCCGCTGTGGGTAACCCTGGGAGACAGCCTTGAGAGAGATAAGTCTGGAATGTGCATCTGTCTTTGGCTGCCGTGCTGTTTCTTTGGTTTCCCATCCCCGCCTTGCTTATGGCAACTCAAGAGCAGACCAAGGATGTTTTGCGAGTTGACATTCTGTTTCTTACTCTTCCTGCCACTTCCATACGGTTCTTTATTGATTAAATGTATACATAGAATATCAGAGTGAGAAGCGACCTTGGAGGTCTTCTAGTCCAACCTCCTGCTTGAGCAGAATAGTCTACACAATTTCAGACAAATGGCTGTCCAATCTCTTCTTAAAAGCTTCCAGCGATGGAACACCCACAACCTCTGAAGGTGAGCTGTTCCACTGGTTAATTGGTCTCACCATCAGAAAATGTATCCTTATTTCTAGGTTGCTTCTCTCCTTGATTAGTTTCCATCCATTGCTTCTTGTCCCGCCTTCTGGTGCTTTGGAGAATAGCTTGACCCCCTCATCTTCTTTGTGGCAGCCCCTCAAATATTTAGAACAGTGCTAACATGTCACCTCTGGTCCTTCTTTTCACTAGACTAGCCATTAGAGTTAAATGACCCACACCAGGAGAAAGTTCACATCAGGAAAAAAAGAAGGAGTTAGGTTATAGCAGTACAACCGTTGATGCATTGTTACATAGTGATGGTATCATCGACGCATTGTCTACTCAGGAACCACCCACATTTTCTGAATTCCTGCTTGGCCAATTATCTGCCTTCCTTGGGAGGGGGAGGGTTGTATTCAGGGAAGTGATTATCTCGACTTCGGGGCCGTGCTATTTTTGTGCCCATTGGAACTGCAGAAACGGTGAGGAAATGACTCTTGTGTTTTAGAGAACAAAAGTTTTCTCACCCATGTCAGTGTATTAAAGTTGAGGCCTTCTGGAAAAAGCATCATCGTCATGAAAAAACAAACAAACATGTAAAAATAGCCCTCCGATATCATGCGAGACTAAGAAAATGGCAACCGTGGTGGCTAAAAGGGCAGATACCAAGCGCTTGAGGTATAGTCTCACATTGCAATGAATCAGAATAGAGCTGGAAGGGACCTTGGAGGTCTTCTAATCCAAGCCCCTGACCAAGCAGGAGACCCTAGACCAGTGGTTCTCAACCTTTATAGTGCTGCGACCCCTTTAATACAATTCCCCACGATGTGGCGACCCCAACCATAATATTATTTTCGTTTTGAATTTATCGCGCCTGAAGCCGTATTGGCTAGCGATCTGAACTGCTTGCGATTGCCTTGAGGACGGAGGCATTAAAGCGGAGACTCCTCCCCTATTAAGTTTATCGCGCCTGAAGCCAGATTAGGCTAGCGATTGGGAGTGATTGCAGCTGGCTTGAGAGGGAGACATCAGGGCAAAGATTCCTCTCTTTTTTAATTCATCGCGCCTGAAGCCGAATTCGGCTAGCGATTTGAAGAGCCTGCGGCTGGCTTGTGGAGTCGACCACTGGAGCGTGATTCTTCGACTTGCAAGTATACTTCCCATATTTCCGATGGTCTTAGGCGACCCCTGGCAAATCGTCATTCGACCCCCAATGGGGTCCCGACCCACAGGTTGAGAACCGCTGCCCTATACCATTTCAGACAGTCCAGTCTCTTCTTAAAAACCTCCAGTGATGAAAATCTCCAGTGAGCCATGTGCAGATTGGGGAAACAAAACAACCACTTTACAAACGTGTGGCACAACATAGGAGAACAAACCCGTCAGGACTAGATTCAGCCGGCCATCTGCATTCGAAAGACACAGGCCACTCTTTTGAAGACAACAAAGTCCATGTTTTGGACAGAGAGGAAACCTGGTTTGAAAGAGGGGTTAAAGAGGCCATCTGTGAACAGCCCTCTCTCAACAGAGGGGGAGGGATACAACAACATCTATCTCCAATCTACAACATAGTCCTTTCAAAAATATAGAGTAGAGTAGAGTAGAGTAGAATAGAATAGAATAGAATAGAATAGAATAGAATAGAATAGAATAGAATAGAATAGAATAGAATAACAGAGTTGGAAGGGATCTTGGAGGTCTTCTAGACCAACCCCCTGCTTAGGCAGGTAATCTTATGCCACTTTGGACAAATGGTTATCCAACATCTTCTTAAAAACTTCCAGTGTTGGAGCATCCACAACTTCTGCAGGCAAGTTGTTCCACTTATTAATTGTTTTAGCTGTCAGGAAATTTATCCTTAATTCTAGGTTGCTTCTCTCCTTGATGAGTTTCCACCCATTGCTTCTTGTCCTGCCTTCTGGTGCTTTGGAGAATAGCTTGACCCCCTCATCTTCTTTGTGGCAGCCCCTCAAATATTTGGAACAGTGCTAACGTGTCACCTCTGGTCCTTCTTTTCACTAGACTAGCCATTAGAGTTAAATGACCCACACCAGGAGAAAGTTCACATCAGGAAAAAAAGAAGGAGTTAGGTTATAGCAGTACAACCGTTGATGCATTGTTACATAGTGATGGTATCATCGACGCATTGTCTACTCAGGAACCACCCACATTTTCTGAATTCCTGCTTGGCCAATTATCTGCCTTCCTTGGGAGGGGGAGGGTTGTATTCAGGGAAGTGATTATCTCGACTTCGGGGCCGTGCTATTTTTGTGCCCGTTGGAACTGCAGAAACGGTGAGGAAATGACTCTTGTGTTTTTAGAGAACAAAAGCTTTCTCACCCATGTCAGTGTATTAAAGTTGAGGCCTTCTGGAAAAAGCATCATCATCATGAAAAAACAAACAAACATGTAAAAATAGCCCTCCGATATCATGCGAGACTAAGAAAATGGCAACCGTGGTGGCTAAAAGGGCAGATACCAAGTGCTTGAAGTATAGTCTCACATTGCAATGAATCAGAATAGAGCTGGAAGAGACCTTGGAGGTCTTCTAGTCCAACCCCCTGACCAAGCAGGAGACCCTATACCAGTGGTTCTCAACCTTTATAGTGCTGCGACCCCTTTAATACAATTCCCCACGATGTGGCGACCCCAACCATAAAATTATTTTCGTTTTGAATTTATCGCGCCTGAAGCCGTCTTGGCTAGCGATCTGAACTGCTTGCGATTGCCTTGAGGACGGAGGCATTAAAGCGGAGACTCCTCCCCTATTAAGTTTATCGTGCCTGAAGCCAGATTAGGCTAGCGATTGGGAGTGATTGCAGCTGGCTTGGGAGGGAGATATCAGAGCAAAAAATTATCTCTTTTTTAATTCATCGCGCCTGAAGCCAAATTCAGCTGGCGATTTGAAGAGCCTGCAGCTGGCTTGTGGAGTCAACCATTGGAGCGCGATTCTTCGACTTGCAAGTATACTTCCCATATTTCCGATGGTCTTAGGCGACCCCTGGCAAATCGTCATTCGACCCCCAATGGGGTCCCGACCCACAGGTTGAGAACCGCTGCCCTATACCATTTCAGACAGTCCAGTCTCTTCTTAAAAACCTCCAGTGATGAAAATCTCCAGTGAGCCATGTGCAGATTGGGGAAACAAAACAACCACTTTACAAACATGTGGCACAACATAGGAGAACAAACCCGTCAGGACTAGATTCAGCCAGCCATCTGCATTCGAAAGACACAGGCCACTCTTTTGAAGACAACAAAGTCCGTGTTTTGGACAGAGAGGAAACCTGGTTTGAAAGAGGGGTTAAAGAGACCATCTGTGTCCAAATTGAACAGCCCTCTCTCAACAGAGGGGGAGGGATACAACAACATCTATCTCCAATCTACAACACAGTCCTTTCAAAATTTAGAATAGAATAGAATAGAATAGAATAGAATAGAATAGAATAGAATAGAATAGAATAGAATAGAATAGAATAGAATAGAATAGAATAGAATAGAATAGAATAGAATAGAATAACAGAGTTGGAAGGGATCTTGGAGGTCTTCTAGTCCAACCCCCTGCTTAGGCAGGAAATCCTATGCCACTTTGGACAAATGGTTATCCAACATCTTCTTAAAAACTTCCAGTGTTGGAGCATCCACAACTTCTGGAGACAAATTGTTCCACTTATTAATTGTTCTAAACATCAGGAAATTTCTCCTTAATTCTAGGTTGCTTCTCTCCTTGATGAGTTTCCACCCATTGCTTCTTGTCCTGCCCTCAGGTGCTTTGGAAAATAACTTGATTCCCTCTTCTTTGGGGCAGCCCCTGAGATATTGGAACTCTGCTATCATGTCTCCCCTAGTCCTTCTTTTCCTTAAACTAGAAATACCCAGTTCCTGCAACCGTTCTTCATATGTTTTAGCCTCCAGTCCCCTAATCATCTTTGTTGCTCTTCTCTGCACTCTTTCTAGAGTCTCAACATCTTTTTTTACATTGTGGCATCCAAAACTGAATGCAATTTTCCAAGTGTGGCCTTACCAAGGCATTATAAAGTGGTATTAACACTTCATGTGATCTTGATTCTATCCCTCTGTTTATGCAGCCCAGAACTGTGTTGGCTTTTTTTGCAGCTGCTGCACACGGATGGCTCCTATTTAAGTGATTGTCCACAAGGACTCCAAGATCCCTCTCACAGTTACTACCAGTGAACAAGGTACCACCTATACTGTACCTGTGCATTTTGTTTTTCTTGCCTAAATGTAGAACCTTCCTTTTTTCACCCTTGAATTTCATTTTGTGTGATAGTGCCCAATGTTCATTAACTATTTTCTATTTCTAAGAATACATGTATCTATCAATACAGGGTCAGGATTTTTTTTTTAAATGATATTCATTAGGTAGTGTTTTGCTGTTCATTAGAAACAGAATGTGGGTTACACCCATTTCTCACATTTTCCTATTATAATTGCAGCTTGTTTTCTGTTTGTTAATGAACATACTTATATCCTGTGTCACTGAGCCTTGTAACCCTACTTTTTAATAACATCCCTTTTCTTTCTTTGTCATTTACTAATTGGTCAGCAGCTAGGAAGTCTTAACAGGTCAGACAATGTAAACTTCAAAAACCCAAGGCACCAACTTCCTCTTCCACCTCTGATAATAATCATGATTGCGATGAGGGTTCTTTGTTGGCATCAAAATCCACCAATATATTTTAAATGATAAGGTTGGTTACCTGGGATTGTAAAGGTTTTAATGCATAGCTTTTTTTTTTTTAGTATAGATCATTTCAAATCCAAAAAAATCTTGTTGGACCTGTAGTGGAGTGGAGTAGAGTAGGAGTAGAGTAGGGTAGGGAGGGTAGGGTAGGGTAGGGTAAAATAGGCAAGGAGAGGGGAGGAGTGGGGGAGGGGAGAGAGGAGGAGAGGAGAGGAGAGGAGAGGAGAGAAGAGGGAAGGGAAGGGAAGGGAAGGGAAGGGAAGGGAAGGGAAGGGAAGGGATCAGAAGAGGAGAGGAGAGAAGAGAAGAGAAGAGAGGAGAGAGAGGAGAGGAGAGAGGAGAGAGGAGAGGAGAGGAAGGAAGGAAGGGAAGGAAGGGAAGGGAAGAGAAGAGAAGAGAAGAGAAGAGAAGAGAAGAGAAGAGAAGAGAAGAGAAGAGAAGAGAAGAGAAGAGAAGAGAAGAGAAGAGAAGAGAAGAGAAGAGAAGAGAAGAGAATTCTTTATTGGCCAAGTGTGCTTGGACACACAAGAAATTGGTCTCCGGTGCATAAGCTTGCAATGTACATATAAACATATAAACAATGTACATATACATATAAAAATTAATCATATGTTACCAACAACCATGGATAAATCATAAGAAACCAAGAAGAGAAGATAGTAGAAACGATGAGACATGAGACAGTGTTGTGGGGAATTAAATGTTGTGCAGAGTGATGACCCAGGAGAGAAAACTATCTTTGTGTTTGGTTGTTTTGGTGTGCAACACCCTATAGCATCATCTCGAGGGTAGACCCTGAAACAATTTATGTCCAGGATCTGAGGGGTCTGTAGATATTTTCCCAGCCCTCCTTCTGACACGTGTAGTATACAGGTGCTCAATGGAAGGCAGGTTGGTAGCCATTGTTTTGTTTTTTTTCTTCAGTCTTAACTATCCATTGAAGTCTCTGTCCGTCCTTGTTTGATTGCTGTGCCCATTCATAATTCACAAAATATTTTAGCTCTTTCACCCACTAAGTCATTAGGGCCATCAATGTGCCTTTCCAATTTAAAGGGGAAATCTCTTAACCATACCATGGGCGGAGGGAAATCCATTTCCATTATCCAGTAATCAATTTCCATGTTCTGGACATGTCCTCCAAATGACTACGGACATCTGCAAATATTAAACTCCGTCTCCACATCCAATTAATGCAATTACTTCTTCCTCAGAACGTCGCAACTTCAGAACATCGCAAAAACACATGTTCTGGCACCAATGACGAGTCCGTGTCTTGAAGAGAACTCAAGCAAGGACACAGAAGATTTTCTACTACGATCCTTGGTTGTATAAGCAGAGGCGCAGAATTAAAATCACATGAAGCATTAGTACCGCTTGATAAAACCTTCATAAGGCCACACCTGGAATACTGCATCCAGTTTTGCTCGCCACGTTACAAAATATGATAGCTGTGTTCAAATATTTGAGGGGCTGTCACAGAGAAGAGGGGGCCAACTTATTTTCCAAAGCACCAGAGGGAAGGACAAGAAACGATGGATGGAAACTAATCAAGGAGACAAGCAACCTGGAATTAAGAAGAAACTTCCTACCAGTGAGGACAATCAACCAGTGGAACAGCTTGCCACCAGAAGTTGTGGGTGCTCCATCGCTGGAGGTTTTTAGAATAGAATAGAATAGAATAGACTAGACTAGAATAGAATAGAATAGAATAGAATAGAATAGAATAGAATAGAATAGAATAGAATATGGGACAAGATGGGACAGAATAGACTAGACTAGACTAGACTAGACTAGACTAGACTAGACTAGAATAGAATAGAATAGAATAGAATAGAATAGAATAGAATAGAATAGAATAGAATAGAATAGAATAGAATAGAATAGAATAGAATAGAATAGAATAGAATAGAATAGAATATGGGACAAGATGGGACAGAGTAGAGTAGAGTAGAGTAGAGTAGAATAGAATAGAATAGAATAGAATAGAATAGAATAGAATAGAATAGAATAGAATAGAATAGTGAACAGAACAGAACAGAACAGAACAGAACAGAACAGAACAGAACAGAACAGAACAGAACAGAATAGAATAGAATAGAATAACAAGAGTTGTAAGGGATCTTGGAGATCTTCTAGTCGAAGCTGTCGAAATGCTGTCCCGGTGCCTGGAAGCTGTACGGGTCTGGATGGGGAGAAACAGACTCAAGCTCAATCCCTCCAAGACGGAGTGGCTGTGGATGCCGGCACCCCGGTTCAGCCAGCTGCAGCCGCAGCTGGCTGTGGGGGGCGAGTTATTGGCCCCAACGGAGAGGGTGCGCAACTTGGGTGTCCTCTTGGATGGGCGGCTGTCGTTTGACGATCATTTGGCGGCCGTCTCCAAGAGGGCCTTCCACCAAGTACGCTTGGTGCGCCAGTTGCGCCCCTTCCTTGACCGGGATGCCTTATGCACGGTCACTCATGCCCTCGTAACTTCCCGCCTGGATTATTGCAATGCTCTCTACATGGGGCTGCCCTTGAAGTGCACCCGGAGGCTGCAGTTAGTCCAGAATGCAGCTGCACGGGTAATAGTGGGAGCAACTCGTTGCTCCCATGTAACACCACTCCTGCACAGTCTGCACTGGCTTCCTGTGGTCTTCCGGGTGCGCTTTAAGATTTTGGTCACCACCTTTAAAGCGCTCCATGGCTTAGGACCCGGGTACTTACGGGACCGCCTGCTGTTACCGTTTGCCTCCCACCGACCCGTATGCTCTCACAGAGAGGGCCTTCTCAGGGTGCCGTCCGCCAAACAATGTCGCTGGTGGCCCCCAGGGGCAGGGCCTTCTCTGTGGGAGCTCCCACGCTTTGGAATGAGCTTCCCCCTGGTTTACGTCAAGTACCTGATCTTCGGACCTTTCGCCGTGAGCTGAAAACGCACTTATTTATTCAAGCGGGACTGGCCTAAAATTTTATTGGGTTAAAATTTTATTGGGTTATTTATATTTTAATATTTTAATTCGTTTTAAATCTGGCCACTTTATAATATGTTTGTTTTAATTTCTTTTAATATTGATATTGTGACTTTTTACTTGGCTGTACACTGCCCTGAGTCCTTCGGGAGAAGGGCGGTATAAAAATTGAATAAAATAAAATAAATAAATAATAAAATAGTCCAGTGGTCACCAACTGGTGGTCTCTGGACCACTGGTGGTCCGTGAGAAAATTTTGGTGGTCCACAGAAAAATTATTTGCATTTTTTTTATATTGCACTAAATCAGAGGTCCTCAAATTATGGCCCCTCGGACAGATACAGGCAATGAACGATTGTGTTGCTGCAGAGAGTCTCCCTCTTTGGGTTCTTTTTGTGATGGTCAGAGAAGGGCAGAAATTCCAACTTGGAGTCTGCTGCAGCCTCCTGATGTGGGGCTTTGGGCAAAGGCTGGAGGGAAGTGCCGCTGGTGGCAAAGAGCCAGAGGGCCTTGTTCCAGTGGGACAGCATCATGGCCTGGAACTGGCTGACCATCTCAGCCCATTGAGCCTCCAGGCGCTGGTACCTGGCCTTGCACTCCTGCAGGTCTTCCCTCTGCTTGGAAAACCTATGCTCCTAGTCCTGCTGAGTTTCCTTCTTAGTCAGATCGAATTTGAACTGAACTGTTTTGCCAACTCTTTCACGTGGTGGCTGCTTAGCTCCAACAGCTGCTTCCTGCTGGGGCCCTAAGGAGCCCGGGCAGGGAGGGAAGGAGTGGCTGGGAGGGGAGGAGTGAGTAGAGGTCGACGAGGAACCCCTGGATGTGAGTGACATCAAGTTGGCCCAGTCACACCCACCCAGTCACATGACCACCTAGCCACGCCCACCCAGCTGGTCATTAGGCAGATCATATTAATGGTCCATGGGATTTAAAATTATGAATTTAGTGGTCCCCGAGGTCCAAAAGGTTGGAGACCCCGTTCTAGTCCAACCCCCTGCTTAGGCAGGAACCCCTACACCACTTCAGACAAATGGAGGGAGGGAAGGAGGAAGGAAGGGAGGGAGGGAGGGAGGGAGGAAGGAAGGAAGGAAGGAAGGAAGGAAGGAAGGAAGGAAGGAAGGAAGGAAGGAAGGAAGGAAGGAAGGAGTAAATAGCACTTAGACTTATAGACCGCTTCACGGTGCTTTACAGCCCTCTCTAAGCGGTTTACAGAGTCAGCATGTTGCCCCCCAACAATCTGGGCCCCTTGGGAGCAAGAACAATAAAAAGACTTGGGGAAACCCTGAAGCCTTCTTAGACATCATTAGGGTAGCGACAATATGAATCTCTTAAGGGATGCTGTTCTAAAGAGCAGCCTTTAGTCTAGATGAAAAGGCAAGGGCTGTTTGACATCTACAATGATCAATATCTACTTCTTCATAGTACCTGAAGTGACAGGTCCAAGGAGACCATATTTTGTGTTCTCTTCGGGCTTTCATCTCCCGGCATCTGCCACTTGAAGTGAGTACCTCATTCTTCTTAACAGTATGCCCAACCCAATCCCTAACTTTGCTCCATTATTTGCTACTCTTTCCACAATCTGGGGACAATGCTGTCTGTGTGTGTGTAGAAAAATGAGTAGTTTCTGTTGTGGCACCTGCCCTGTGGAACATCAAACCGCCTCCAACTCCTCCTCAGAGATGGTCTCCATCTCTGCCAACCCTCCAGAAGCCCCTAAACACCTAATAGTGTCAACCTGAAGGTCACAAGGGAATGGTGATCTCATGATGTGGCCCTTTTTCAAGTGGCAACTGGACTTTTTTTTTTAAATTTGAATTTATATCCTGCCCTTCTCCAAAGACTCATTGTGTTAAGCAATAGTCTTCATCCATTTGTATATTATATACAAAGTCAACTTTTATTGCCCCCAACAATCTGGGTCCTCATTTTACCTACCTTATAAAGGATGGAAGGCTGAGTCAACCTTGGGCCTGGTGGGACTAGAACCTGCAGTAATTGCAAGCAGCTGTGTTAATAACAGACTGCTTAGTCTGTTGAGCCACCAGAGGCACCAGACTTTCCTTGAAGTTATTTTGCTTCTCATCCAAGGAGCTTCTTCGGCTCTGGTGGTGCCATTGTTTATAATCTGATGCTCTCTCTCTCTCTCAGCCTTTTATCATAACGACATCAATTCTTGGACTTCCTGAATGGTTTTTGTTGTGTTGTTGTTGTTTATTTCTTTTTAATGGTTTCTTTGCACGCCACTCAGAATCACAACACGTGAGGTAGGCGTCCATAACGACATTATAAATAATTATATAACTATCCGGACACCCATGTTCTCAAATCCTCCCTGTTTACTTTCTCAGGTGGTCTGGACAGAGTAATACCTACCTAGGAAGAGGCTGCTGAAAATCTGAATTGGGCAAAACAACGAATGGAAGCCAACTTTATTGAAACATCAGGAGGAAGGAAATAATTATGGGAAATCACGAGATGGGATGGAGCTTCCTCAGCTCAACATCTGGTTCCTGAGATGGTCTCACTCTTTCTCTCGCCCCATGCTCTTTGTTCCTATTCAAAAACCATTTCCTGCAGAATTCAGTGGGGGCATATTTCTAAGAAACGTGACTACAAATGTACGGTAACTTGGAGACAAAGGTAAGATCTATCATCAATATTTCAGGTTAATAATTATAATAATAACAGAGTTGGAAGGGACCTTGGAGGTCTTCTAGTTCAACCCCCTGCCCAGGCAGGAAACCCTACACCACTTCAGACAAATGGTTATCCAACTTCTTCTTCTTCTTCTTCCAGTGTTAGAGCATTCACAACTTCTGGAGGCAAGTTGTTCCACTGATTAATTGTTCTCACTGTCAGGAAATGTCTCCTTAGTTCTAAGTTGCTTCTCTTCTTGATGAGTTTCCACCCATTGCTTCTTGTCCTGCCTTCAGATGCTTTGGAGAATAGCTTGACTCCCTCTTCTTTGTGGCAACCCCTGAGATATTGGAACACTGCTATCATGTCTCCCCTAGTCCTTCTTTTCATTAAACTAGACATACCCAGTTCCTGCAACCATTCTTCATATGTTTTAGCCTCCAGTCCCCTAATCCTCTTTGTTGCTCTTCTCTGCACTCTTTCTAGAGTCACACCATCTTTTTTACATTATGGTGACCAAAACTGAATGCAGTATTCCAAGTGTGGCCTTACCAAGGCATTATAAAGTGGTATTAACACTTCACGTGATCTTGATTCTATCCTTCTGTTTATGCAGCCCAGAACTGTGTTGGCTTTTTTGGCAGCTGCTGTACATGGCTGGCTCATATTTAAGTGATTGTCCACTAGGATTCCAAGATCCCTCTCACAGTTACTACTATTGAGCAATGGTTGCATGAGGTCTACACAGGGCACCTTATGGGAGTGGTCAATCTTCTTCTGGCCTTGCTCCTGAGTTGTCCTTTTTGCTTTAGCTCCTCTTGCCTTTGGCAGCTCTTCGCAAGCATGCACTAGGAACAGGCTCCTCCTGTTCCTCTGCCTCTCTGCTGTCTACCTCTGGAGGCTCTGGAGTTGTGCATCGCTCCCAGATGGCCCTGGCCCTATCTCTGCCTCTGACACAGAGCCCTCGTCTGGACTGTGCTCTGACTCCAGGATTGGCCCATCACTGTCTGACTTCGCTGCCAGGTCTGCAGACTGCTGGCAGATCATAACACAGCCGGTAAGAACCGAATAAAACCAAACCATCACAAACTAGTAAGAAAAAAAAAACTGTGAGAAGTTTTCAGAGAATAGCTTGTATTTTATCCAATGCCATTTTAAATGGCTTTTTATCAAATTTTAGTAATCATTTCTTTTTGGAAGTTTGCACTTTGATATGGCCCAAGGGCTGATCAATCAATAAAGAAGAAAACAACAGCTTGAGAAGTCAAAAAATAACCAAGGCTGTGGTTGTTTCACCCTACTTAAGACCAGAGTTGACCCCAAATTCTACCCTGTTTCCCGGAAAATAAGTCCCAACCGGAAAATAAGCCCTAGCATCATTTTTCAGGATGCTCATAATATAAGCCCTACCTCCAAAATAAGCCCCGGTTAAGATTGTCAGCCAGCCAGACACATTTAGTACCGTATTTCCCTGAAAATAAGACCTAACTGGAAAATAAGCCCTAATGCATCTTTTGGAGCAAACATTAAAATAAAACCCGGTCTTATTTTCAGTCATGTTTTTTGGTGATCAAGGTATCTGTTCTTCCAGGTAACCATTTCTATGTATTATTTTCCGGTCTAAAAGCCACAATAAAAATCTATTGCTTAAAAAAATATATATCTTTAGAATTTTTGCTTGAGCACCTGGATAGAATTTGGGGTCAACTCTGGTATTAAATAGGGTGAAACAACCACAGCCTTGGTTATTTTTTTTGACTTCTCAGAAATGCCTGCTTGAGTGTTAATATCCTGGATATAATATCCTTCATGCAACTAGCATTTTTAAAAACAAATCAAAACCAAAGTTGACGGGAGCAAATGTTAAGTGCTTTCTTCCTTCTAATGTCCCAAATATGCATTGCTCATTTTATTATCTCGGCTGCCAAAAATCCATAAAAACCACTGTACTACTTTCCTGCCCATCAAAGGGGTCAGCCAGGTTTTGGATATGATATACATCTTCCACTCAGTCCACTTTCCAAGCCAATCCAAAGCTTGAAGGAGAGGGAATCATTTCCAGTAAATAAAACCAATTCTGATTAATTTTGGGGCAACAATTGATTATAGTATAAAACCTTCTGGGTTCTCTATTAAGTTTTTATTTTATTTTATTTTATTTGCATTTATATCCCGCCCTTCTCCGAAGACTCAGGGCGGCTTACACTATGTCAAGCAACAGTCTTCATCCATTTGTATATTATATACAAAGTCAACTTATTGCCCCCCAACAATCTGAGTCCTCATTTTACCTACTTTATAAAGGATGGAAGGCTGAGTCAACCTTGGGCCTGGTGGGACTTGAACCTGCAGTAATTGCAAGCAGCTGCTGTTAATAACAGACTGCATTAGTCTGTTGAGCCACCAGAGGCCCTAAGTTGAACCTAATAGAAGTTTTCTATCCCTGGTCCATAGGTTGACATTTGAAATGCTTTGATATGCAACCTCTATGGAGGCACCAGTAAATCATTATCTGTGGCTTTATATGCCTAGTGCTGAATTTTTGCTTCAACTGAATTTTTAAAGGCATGAAAAGTTTGTGAGAATTCAAGGTCATCGATGTCTTTGGAGGTTCTCAGCCATCCAGGTCATGATTGTCCCAAAGGTGCTTTTTTCAAGAGGCAACTGGACTTTCTGGTTTTTTTCTTTGAAGACGTTTCGCTTCTCATCCAAGAAGCGTCTTCAGTTCTGCCTGAAGAAAACCAAAACAGGGCCTCTGGTGGCTCAGACTGCTAAGACAGTCTGTTATTAACACAGCTGCTTGCAATTACTGCAGGTTCAAGTCCCACCAGGCCCAAGGTTGACTCAGCCTTCCATCCTTTATAAGGTAGGTAAAATGAGGACCCAGATTGTTGGGGGCAATAAGTTGACTTTGTATATAATATACAAATGGATGAAGACTATTGCTTGACATAGTGTAAGCCGCCCTGAGTCTTCGGAGAAGGGCGGGATATAAATGCAAATAAAAAAAAATTGAAGAAGCTTCCTGGATGAGAAGCGAAGCGTCTTCAAGAGAAAAAACAAGAAAGCTCAGTTGACTGTTCAAAAAAGCACTTTTGGGATAACCGTGACCTGGATGACTGAGAATCTCCATAGCCACTTAAATACAGCCCAATAAATCTATTATTGTGATAAACATTAGATCTCCCCCTTCCTTCCTCCATTGAAACAAGCAGATTTTAACTCTTTCCTTCAGTCAATCTTTGATCAATGTCTATGTAGGTTCTCAATCATCCAGGTCATGGTAGTGTCAGGGTTTCAAGTAACATCCCCAATGAAAGAAGACTCCAAGGCTTGAAGTTCCTCAAAGTTCCATTTTATTACAGATGTCATATTGGCACATCTGGGAAAACCCGAATCTGAAAACTTCCAAGTTTTCCCCACCCATAAAAAAGTCCAAGCCCCTTCCCCTGCATCCACATGTCCATCACATGGTCCAACCAATCAATGCACCGTCCCAACTGGAGATGCCTCCCAGCCACACTCCTCCAGATACAGGGCAGGGTGACCTTGACTCTTGGAGAAAGGAATGTTATTATGACTATATATCATCCCGGCTCCATACAATCCTCCCTCCCAGTTTCCCGCAGCACTAAATGTGGGCAGACCTGAAGATCCAATGACCAAGATGGCTTCCAGGCTTGACAGGTTGTCCCAAAGGTGCTTTTTTTCAAGAGGACTTTCTAGTTTTTCTTTGAAGACATTTCACTTCCCATCCAAGAAGCTTCTTCAGCTCTGGTATGCAATAGGAAGAGTTTTATCGTTTCGTTAGCATTCGGTTTTCAACCGCTTGGTGTTTATCTTCAGTTTTAATGTTTTTTGATATTTTGTCTGTTTCTGTATGTCTTTGAATCAGGGTTGACTAGTCGCTGCAAGTTATTGGCAAGGTTTTTTTTAGAAGTGGCTTGCCCTTCCTTGCTTCCTAGGGCTGAGAGAGAGTGACTGGCTCAAGGTTACCCGGCTGACTTTGTGCCTAAACCGAGACAAGAACTCACAATCTCCAACTTTTTAGCCTAGTGCTCTTCATCAAGCTGGGTCTCCTTCTGTTGGGTGGTAGGTGTTGCAATTGCTTTATTGAAATCGAGTTTTTGAGTTGAAATTGCGCTTTTGAGTAGCAATTTGCTACAAGGTTGTCTTCCACCTTCTCTTTCAATCGTCTGCATAAATCTGTTTGAAATAAAAGAAATAAAATGCCCTGAGGGCAATTCAAGACTCTTTAATTTTCAGAAGGATTCATCCAGTTGTACAATGGAGCTCACCTGTCGTCTCTGATCAAGAGCTAACTAAGAGCATAAGAAAACTTAGCATTTTATAGCAATAGCACTGTCGTGTCCCACTCCTCCGCTGACGACCGGGTCAGGGAAATCCGAATCAGGCGTGCCTCTGCAGCTCTGCCAAAGTCCTAGCAAAGTTCTCAAAGCAGGCAGGAGACCAGAAAGTGACTTCAGCAAGATATGTTAGACTTTGCCTGACTCAGAGACTGCCAGAAAGCAGATCCTTTATATAGGCCATGGGGTGTAGCTCCATGACTCAGCACTTATCCTGGCCTGCCCCTCCCTTCCTTCTGTCGCCGCCGCCTATCAATTCTTCTGAAGCGAGGGTCACTCCAGTCTGCAGCTGTTGGTAATTGACCTTCCTCAGGCTCACATGCTGTGGGGGAGGGGGAGGGGTCTAATTGCTCCATTTGCCTGGGCATGGAGCCAGAGCTGGGGGCTGGAGGTACTTCTTCCTCCTCATCCTGTCTGGGCATGGAGCCAGGGCTGGGGCCAGGAGGCATACTAGGACATTCCTCAGCATTTGGAAGCAGGTAAGAAGGCCCCGGCTGCGGTGAAAGCGGGTTGGACACAACAAGCACTTAGACTTATATTCTGCTTCACCGTGCTTTACAGCACTCTCTAAGTACTCTATAGAGTCAGCCTGTTGTCCCCAACAATCTAGGTCCCCAGTTTACCAACCTTTGAAGGATGGAAGATTGAGTCAACCGCTCAGGATCGAACTAGTGGCAGTCGGCAGAGTTAGCCTGCAATACTGCATTCTAATCATTGTGCCACCAGGGCTTAGAATAGCAACAGCAATAGCACTTAGACTTATATACCGCTTCACAGTGCTTCACAGCCCTCTCTAAGCGGTTTACAGAGTCAGCCTGTTGCCCCCAACAATCTGGGTCCTCATTTTACTGAACTTGGAAGGATGGAAGGCTGAGTCCACCTTGAGCCGGTTAGGATCAAACTCCTGGCAGCAGGCAGAGTCAGCCTGCAATATTGCATTCTAACCATTGCGCCTCCACGACTCCTACAATGCAAGGCATGGATTCGAACCGTTGGGTAGGTCGATGTTATTCAATCTCAGCAGCTCTCGGTTGTGTGGACTCCGATTCCCATGCTTGCTGAGGAGTTCTGGGAACTGGATTCAACACATCTTCAAGATGCCGCGGTTGAGAATCCTGGCATTAGACAATATTTTCTCATTCTGGCCATCATTCAGATCAGAGGTCTCCAACTTTGGCTACTTTAAGACTTGTGGACTTCAACTCCTAGAGTTCTGGGAGTTGAAGTCCACAAGTCTTAAAGTGACCAAGGTTGGAGACTGCTGATTCCAATGGAGGATCATTAGATATGGTTGTCCTACTCCAGGGCTCAAATGCAGGTTAAGTTGAAATCTTACATGTGTGTTGCGAATTGAACTAAGAATTTTCACTTTTCTAATTTAGGTCTACATATATGTTTCTTTATTTCTATGTTAGCCAAATGGCCATGGTGGGTTTTTTTTCAAGGAAATCAACAACAAAGTGGTGCCTTAACCATTTGGCTGTGTGTTAGTTTTTCTTTTTTTTTACTTTTAAATGTCTTGGGTGGGTTTTTATAATTATTATTATTTTGGACAGGAGTAACAGCTTTCCTGTTTTTAGAGCTCCAGCGAGCAACAAGCCCATGTTAGATTTTTTGTTTTTATCCTGACTTAGAACACAATGCTATAATCAGCTATGCCAGCGAGAGGAAATGTTTGCCTTATAATAAGTTTTTCCAACTTCTTTGGAAAGAAAAATAATAGTAATGATAATAGGATTTTCCTGGCTTGTGCTTCAGCTTTTGGCCTGAGAAAGTTGAACAAGTAAAGAGGAGAATATTCAGCATTTGGCAAGCTGTCTTGAGAATGTCACACCCTCATAGCTGCCACGGCTGAGCGTTAATCCTGAACGACTGACATAATTTCCCCAGGAATAAATAGACACTGAACTGAAAGGTACAAACATCGGTACATAGTCTGACACGCATTATTATCCAGAAGGCATTTTGCCAACAGAGTGACAAATCATCACTGTGGCCACTGGATCTCAGATGGTGGCAGACTTCAGAGGATGAGGTCAGGGGACTGATATGGGGCATCTCATAATTTGGCGTGTCAATAGAAGAGGAGATCGGTAGCTCAGGGTTGAATTATCGGGTCCTTGGCTCTCTCTGAGCTTGGTTGTTTTCTTGAAGACATGTCATCACCCAGCTAGGTAACATGGTGGTAGACTTTAGGAGAAACCCACCCATACTACCACCTCTTACAATACTAGACAACACAGTATCAACAGTAAAAACCTTCAAATTTCTAGGTTCTGCCATGTCTCAAGACCTAAAATGGACACTTAACTTCAAAAACGTCATCAAAAAAACCACAACAAAGAATGTTCTTTCTGTGCCAACTCAGGAAGCTCAAACTGCCCAAGGAGCTGCTGATCCAGTTCTACAGAGGAATTATTGAGTCTGTCATCTGCACCTCTATAAGTGTCTGGTTTGGTTCTGACACCCAACAAGACAGACACAGACTTCAGAGGATCATTAGAACTGCAGAAAAAACAATGGCTACCAACCTGCCTTCCATTGAGGACCTGGATACTGCACGAGTCAAAAAGAGGGCTGTGAAAATATTTACAGACCCCTCACATCCTGGACATAAACTGTTTCAACTCCTACCCTCAGAACGACGCTATAGAGCACTGCACACCAGAACAACTAGACACAAGAACAGTTTTTTCCCCGAACGCCATCACTCTACTAAACAAATAATTCCCTCAACAGTATCAAACTATTTACTAAATCTGTACTACTATTAATCTTCTCATCGTTCCCATCATCCATCTCCTCCCACTTATGACTGTATGACTATAACTTCGTCGCTTGTATCCTTATGATTTATATTGATATTGATTGTTTCCTGATTGCTTATTTGTACCCTATGACTATCATGAAGTGTTTCACCTTAGAAGTCTGGATGAACATATCTTTTCTTTTATGTACACTTAGAGCATATGCACCAAAGACAAATTCCTTGTGTGTCCAATCACACTTGGCCAATAAAGAATTGTATTGCACTGTATTGTATCTTCAGTGCAGGACTGATGTTACTTAGTTGGGGATGAAACATTTTCAAGAAAGCAACCAAGCTCAGAGAGCACAAAGGAACCCAAATTTGGGCTGGTATGTGATGCCTCCTTTGCATTCTACTCCTTGCAGAGGTCATCTTGGAACGGCTTGCCTTTAGAAGTAGTGGGTGCTCCATCACCAGAGTCTTTTAAGAAGAGATTGGACAGCCATTTGTCTGAAGTGATATATAGGGTTTCCTGCTCGAGCAGTGGGTTGGACTAGAAGACCTCCAAGGTCCCTTCCGATCCTGTGTTTCTGTTATCTTGGGCTCCAGAAGAATATAGACTTATCTGCAGCTCTATGATCATTCTGTGTACCCCACTTCCCATGTTTTCTATTGTGGTATCTTTTGGAAGGAAATTTATTTATTTATTTATTTATTTATTTGATTTCTATACCGCCCTTCTCCCGAAGGACTCAGGGCGGTGTACAGGCAAGAATAAAACAGACGGTACAATATACAAATTTAAAATGCAGTTAAAAAACTTATTTTAAAATTGGCCTGAGAAGTAAAATATATAATAAGCTAAAAAACCCCATTTAAAATTAATTTCTAAGAATTTAAAATTTGTTAAAATCAATTTAAGCCAGCCCGCGAATAAAAAGATGTGTCTTCAGTTCAGACGGAATGTCCGAAGGTCAGGTATTTGGCGAAACCCGGGGAAGTTCGCTCCAGAGGTGGGAGCCCCACAGAGAAGGACCTTCCTGGGGCCGCCAGCCGACATTGCTTGGCGGACGGCACCCTGAGAAGTCCCTCTCTGTGAGAGCGTACGGGTCGGTGGGAGGCATGTGGTAACAGCAGGCGGTCCCGTAAGCACCCAGGCCCTAAGCCATGGAGAGCTTTAAAGGTAGTAACCAACACCTTAAAGTGCACTCGAAAGGCCACAGGTAGCCAGTGCAGTCTGCACAGGAGCGGTGTTATATGGGAGCTACGCTGAGCTCCTTCTATCACCCGCGCAGCTGCATTCTGGACTAACTGAAGCCTCCGAGTGCACTTCAAGGGGAGCCCCATGTAGAGAGCATTACAATAATCCAAGCGAGAGGTAACGAGCGCATGAGTGACCGTGCACAAGGCATCCCGATCAAGGAAGGGGCGCAACTGCCGAACCAGGCGAACCTGGTGGAAGGCCCCCCTGGAGACGGCCGTCAAATGATCTTCAAACGACAGCCGTTCATCCAGGAGGACACCTAAGTTGCGCACCCTATCCTTTGGGGCCAATAACTCGCCTCCAACAGTCAGCCGCGGCTGCAGCTGACTGAATCGGGGTGCCGGCATCCACAGCCACTCCGTCTTGGAGGGATTAAGCTTGAGCCTGTTTCTCCCCATCCAGACCCGTACGGCTTCCACACACCGGGACAGCACTTCAACAGTTTCATTGGGGTGGCCTGGGTGGTCAGGAACTAATTTCAAGGAACTAGACTTTGTATTTGTAGGATTTCTGTTTATCTCGCTCATTTTCTTTCTTTACTTGATAGTCTGAGGCTACACACATAATGGGTTAAAGAATTAAACATTTTATCCTTTATCCAACACTGTTGGAAATCACGCTGACCATCCAATTACAGTTACAAGAATAGTAACTGTAAATTACTATTTACTGTTACAATAATAGCTTTTAAAAGTTATGTTTACCACTATGATGCATTAACCGTCAAAGTTATCAAAAGAATAACAAGCAGAGCAGAGTCAAATGCAGTAGTGGCTAAAATTGTGGAAACCTTTTGGGGAAAGTGTATTTTTGAGATTTGATGGCTAATAACACCACTTTTTTTTTTTTTGGAATTCCAAGATAATCCTATTCCACTGCTGGAATGGCCTGGGAATAGCCCAGACCTTCACCCAATTGAAAATCTAGGGAGCCGACTAAAGAACCTTGTTAGCCAGAAGCGACCCAGCAATAAAACCCAGTTAATAGAACCAATCCTTCAATCTTGGTTTCACATGATAACAGCTGCAGAATTAAAAGACTTGCTTCACTCCGTGGGAAGACGTTGTAAGGCTGTCATTCATGCTAAAGGTTACCCAACTAAGGATTAACTGACATGGGGATCATTTTCGTATATCTCGTTTTTTTCTACGTGTTTCATTTTTCTTCTTTCTACTGTAACTGCTATTCTAATAGCAAATCCTTCCTAAAAGTTATGGCATTACGTTCTTGATTAAATTATCTTTCCATTGATATGTAATTTTAA
Source organism: Ahaetulla prasina (assembly GCF_028640845.1). Lineage (NCBI taxonomy): Eukaryota > Metazoa > Chordata > Lepidosauria > Squamata > Colubridae > Ahaetulla > Ahaetulla prasina. The sequence continues at coordinate 5,482,979 of NC_080545.1, forward strand.
GGTACTACTTCAAAAAAAAAAAAGTGGTGTTATTCGCTAGTTTTAGAAAATACACTTTGCCCAAAAAGGTTTCCACAATTTTGGCCACTACTATATATAGTATTGATTGCTTCCTACTTAAGATGATAACAGTCAACAACAATAAATCTCCACTATCTTTGCTCTTTAGCTTCTGAACCTTTCCCAACTTTTCAAAGAATAACAGAGTTGGAAGGGACTTCGGAGGTCTTCTAGTCCCACCTCCTGCTTGAGGAGAGTCTATACCAGAGGTCTGCAAATTTGGCTCTTTTAAGATTTGTGGACTTTGCTGGCTGAGGAACTCTGGGAGTTGAAGTCCACAAGTCTTAAAAGAGCCAAGTTTGCAGACCCCTGGCCTATACCATTCCAGACAAATGGCTGTCCAATCCCTTCTTGAAAACTTCCAGGGGTGGAGCATTCGCAACTTCTGGTGGCAAGGAGTTCCCGCTGATTGATTGTTTTCACTGTCAGGAAATGTCTCCTTTTTTTCCTAGGTTGGATCTCTCTTTAATCATCTTCCACCCCAATTACTTGTTGTCCTGTCCTCAAGTGTTGTGGAAAATAGGTTTGTAAAGCAAGACTTGGAGATGGGTCTCTCTTCAGATTAATTGAAGGGAGTCTTCAGAGCCTTCTTTAATCAAAAATGGTTTTTGATTCCATTCGTTCAGAAAGCTGAAATCTTAGAATAGAATAGAATAGAATAGAATAGAATAGAATAGAATAGAATAGAATAGAATAGAATAGAATAGAATAGAATAGAATTTTATTGGCCAAGTGTGATTGGACACACAAGGAATTTGTCTTGGTGCATATGCTGTCAGTGTACATAAAAGAAAAGATACGTTCATCAAGGTACAACATTTACAACACAATTGATGGTCAATATATCAATATAAATCATAAGGATTGCCAGCAACAAGTTATAGTCATACAGTCATAAGCAGAAAGAGATTGGTGATGGGAACTATGAAACGATTAATAGTAGTGCAGATTCAGTAAATAGTTTGACAGTGTTGATGGAATTATTTGTTTAGCAGAGTGATGGCCTTTGGGAAAAAACTGTTCTTGTGTCTAGTTGTTCTGGTGTGCAGTGCTCTATAGCGTCGTTTTGAGGGTAGGAGTTGAAACAGTTTATGTCCAGGATGCGAGGGGTCTGTAGATATTTTCACAGCCCTCTTTTTGACTCGTGCAGTATTCAGGTCCTCAATGGAAGGCAGGTTGGTAGCAATTATTTTTTCTGCAGTTCTAATTATCCTCTGAAGTCTGTGTTTTTCTTGTTGGGTTGCAGATCTTCTTTTCACACATCCTGTTTTTCTCCTTTAGCTGCCGTGACCTTTACTTTTTATGCACAGTCTTATCTCTCTCTTTTCTCTTACTGTAAAACGGATGGCTTTAGTCCTCTTTGTGCTACTTCTTATGAAACATTGCCTGTCTTGTGAGCAGACAGTTCTCTGAAATAGGGAACAAAGGCCATCACATCATTTCCAAATTTCATTTTGGTACAGTCTCAAGCCAACTAGTGCAAATGTCTCTCTCTCTCTCCTTCTCTCCTTCTCTCCTCTCTCTCTTTCTCTCTCTTTCTCTTTGTCTCTCTCTTCCTCTCCTTCTCACTCTCTTTCTCTGTCTCCTTCTCTCTCTTTCTCTTTGTCTCTCTCTTCCTCTCCTTCTCACTCTCTTTCTCTCCTTCTCTCTCTTTCTCTTTGTCTCTCTCTTTCTCTCCTCACTCTCTCTCTGTCTCCTTCTCTCTCTCTTTCTCTCCTTCTCTCTCTTTCTCTCTCTTTCTCTTTCTCTCCTTCTCTCTCTTTCTCTTTCTCTCTCTCTTTCTCTCCTCTTTCTCTTTCTCTCTTTCTCTTTGTCTCTCTCTTCCTCTCCTTCTCCTCTCTCTCCTTCTCTCTCTCTTTCTCTTCTTCTCTCTCTTTCTCTTTGTCTCTCTCTTTCTCTCCTCACTCTCTTTCTCTCTCTCTACTTCTCTCTCTCTTTCTCTCCTTCTCTCTCTTTCTCTTTGTCTCTCTCTTTCTCTCCTTCTCACTCTTTCTCTCTCTCTCCTTCTCTCTCTCTCCTTCTCTCTCTCTCTTTCTCTCCTTCTCTCTCTCTTTCTCTCTCTCTCTCTCTCTCTCTCTCACACACACACACACACACAAAAAGAGGAAGATGGAAAGCAGCCATGGCACAGAGGATGACCAGGGGTGGTATTCACTTACTTTCCCTACATGTTTGCACATGTGAGCACATACATGCCTTCCGCGCATGGGCCCGGCCTCAAAAACATGCCTACATAGGATGACATAGAGGTGGCCGAGTGGGCCCACTTGCGATTTCTGCTACCGGTTCGGGTGAACTGGTCCGAACCGGCTGAATACCTCCTCTGGATGGGTCTAACTGGATGTCTTCTGAACTGGCTGACATCACGAAACATTTGTGGAAGGATCCAGGCTCGTTTTGAAAGAGCATCCAAGTATCAGCTCAATGACTCTGCTGCTTAGTGAGTGGCTTTCTTGCAACTGGAGTCTACCGTCAATTACCGGCTGATCCTTAGATTCCTCAGGTGAAACCTGCAACCAGTAGAAATGCAAAAGGCTTCACAAATTAAATACATTTGAGTATCTAAATTATGATGTTTGCATAGTTTTTTCCATACACGGTCACCTGGAACTATTTAATTGCGTGCAGATTTGCTTTCTTTCTAAATGTATCCTCTGCAAAGATTAGCAGCTTATGGTCTTCATTCATGATTTCATTTTGCAAAATGTTGATAAATGGGTCTCTCTATTTCTCTCTCTCTCTCTCTCTCTCTCTTTCTCTCTCTCCATCTCTCTAAGTCTCTTTCTCTCTATATGTCTCTTTCTTTCTCTCTACTTCTCTTTCTCACTCCTTCCCTTTCTCTCTCTCTCTTTCTCTCTGTCTCTCTCTCTTTCTCCCTCGTTCCCTTTCTTTCTCTTTCTCTCTCTCTACTTTTCTTTTTCTGTCTGTCTGTCTGTCTCTCTCTAGCTTGACCCAACTTAGAATATATCTAAATCACCAAAATTCAGTTGAGTTGGATTTTTTAGCATCTTGGTCCTCAACCTGCTATGCAAATGTTCAATCAATCAGAGTAGAGCTGGAAGGAAACTTCAAGGACTTCTGGTCCAACTCCCTGGCTCAAGCAGGAGACCCTATACCACTTCAGACAAATGGCCGTCCAGTCTCTTCTTAAAAACCTTCAATGATGAAGCACCCACAACATCTGGAGGCAACTTCTGTTCCACTGGTTAATTGTCCTCACTGTAAGGAAGTTTCTCCTTAGTTCCAGGTTGTTTTTCTCCTTGATTAGTTTCCCTCCATCCTTTCTTGTCTTGCTTTCCAGGTGCTTTGGGAAATAAGGAGGGGACCTCCATTTTGCTATTCCCATGTTTTTCTTTTATGGAAGACGCGTATGTGAGCATCTTGATTTTTGTGAGTCTTGATTTTTGCTAGAATGGGAAACTGGATCAGTTACTAGAATGGAACAGAATGTTCTCTATCTTTCCCTCATCCCTTGTAAATAACCTCTTAACTCAGATCCTAGTTGAAGGCTTACACCCAGTTTCTGTTAATGTAATATAAAGTTAAGTGGATTAAGGTCAGCCTGCTTTAGGAGGAATCATACAATTTCCTTGGTCTAAAAATAAGATATCCCTCAGGAACAATTGGTCTCGGGTGCTATAGAGAAATAATCAGATAGATAATCCACACAGTCATTTACTTGAAAAGCTGGTGTTGGTTTCTTGTGTTTTTTTTTTCCCCTAGTAGGCAACCACAAAGATGTGTCACCCACAAATCAGGGGGGAAAAAATTAAGCCAAGAGTTTCACACAGAAGGGGAAGATGTGGGTTTGTAGCTAATTCGGAACCCACCAATCTGCTGGGCAGGGGAAGGTGGGGAAATGCTTGGATTTGAATTCTTGACCTAAATAGGAGTTGGATTCAGCTAAACTTGACCTTTCCCCTGATGGAGATTCTCACGGACTTTCAGTCTGTAGAGAATAAAAAGTTTGACCTTGAAGAAGTGAAGGAAGATCTGTTACTAAGGTAACGGGGGAGATAAACACGACAGAAGGTTTCTGATTCTTGGTCTGGTCTACGTTGTAGGACTGAGAAGATCCTTCTGGATCTTCTGGTGCTTCCTTGTTGCCCCAGAAAAGACTTTAATAATGTTCTATTTTTCTGGATTCACCAACTGGACAGTTGACATGTTGCTTGAAACCACAGCTCCTAGATATTGGCCTTCCTCACCACAACCCAAGAGGTTTCAACCTCAGCCATACCCGTCGCTGCTACACTCAGGAAAATAGCCCTAGTAACATGAGCTGAAAATCTGCAGATCTGATGATACATCCAGGTGCGTTTCCATTGTGATGTCACCAGCTGCCTCTGTCCTGATTTTTTTTATAGATCTAGAGGTATTATTCCTGTTTTCAGCATAGTCTGTCATGTTTTGTTTTGTTTTGTAATTTTTCCTTCTAAGGTGCTTCCTTCCAGAAATATCAAATGCTGTTTAATAATTTCATAATAAGCTGCTCAGAGTTACCTTGAGGTAAGATGAGCGGCCTATAAATTTTATAACTAAGCAAAAAATAATAATTAAAATTTTTGATCCTAAATTATTCTGATTTAAAATGTTTGATTTTGTTGATTATATTATATACCATCTAGAAATATTTATTTATAAATTAATATTAAATAAATAATGTATTCATTATATGTATATCCTGCTTTACTTATATAACTCAAAGTGGTATATATACCCATACTGCCTCCTCCTATTTTCCTTGTAAAACCTTTTATAATTTATAATAAGCTGCTCAAAGTTACCTATAGATTTTACAAATAAGTAAATACATTTTAAAACTTTTGATCTTAAATGATTCTGATTCAAAATGTTTGGTTTTATTAATTATACTATACATCTCTCAGAGCCTTTCTCCAGGGGACATGGGCGGATAAGAAATATGAAGTAAAAATAAAAATAAATAAACAATGTTATATATATGTATGTATGTATGTATGTATGTATGTATGTATGTATGTATGTCTTTGGTTATTCGGGTTTTCTCCCACGTAAAATTTGAAGTGTCTTGGCGACATTTCGACGAAGTCTCATTCGTCATCTTCAGGCTTCAGCTTCGTGCTTCTGGGAGCAATGTGTGATTGCAGCTGTTTCTTCCTTTTTAATTGCTAGTGGGGGTTTGAACTGATTGGGTGGGAGCTTGGCTGTGCTCTGATTGGATGGGGGATTTTTTGTGCTCTGATTGGATGGGGGTGCGTCCTATTTGGGTGGAGGCTTGGTTGTGCATCAGTTCAAATCCGAGTAAGGGTATGGCTAATTGATGAGAACTAAATAGCTTGAAATAGATCTATACTAGTTTCCCTTTATTTCTTGATCAGCAAACACAAATCGGTGGTTCTCCTCCTACCTCTCTGACCGGACGCAGACGGTGTTGACAGGGGGGCAGAGATCGACCCCGAGGCGCCTCATGTGTGGGGTGCCGCAGGGATCGATTCTCTCGCCTCTCCTGTTCAACATCTATATGAAGCCGCTGAGCGAGATCATCAATGGCTTTGGGGTGAGATACCAACTGTACGCTGATGATATAACTCAAAGTGGTACTTTTCCACCCCAGGCCACCCCAATGAAGCTGTCGATATACTGTCCCGGTGTCTGGAAGCCGTACGGGTCTGGATGGGGAGAAACAGGCTCAAGCTCAATCCCTCCAAGATGGAGTGGCTGTGGATGCCGGCACCCCGGTACAGTCAGCTGCAGCCGCGGCTGACTGTTGGGGGTGAGTCATTGGCCCCGATGGAAAGGGTGCACAACTTGGGCGTTCTCCTGGATGGACGGTTGTCTTTCGAAGACCATTTGATGACCGTCTCCAGGAGAGCTTTTTATCAGGTTCACCTGAGTCGCCAGTTGCGCCCTTTTCCTGGACCGGGATGCCCTATGCACGGTCACTCATGCTCTCGTGACATCTCGCTTGGACTATTGCAATGCTCTCTACATGGGGCTCCCCTTGAAGAGCACCCGGAGACTCCAGTTAGTCCAGAATGCAGCTGCGCAGGTGATAGAGGGAGCGGTTCGGAGCTCCCATGTAACACCCATCCTGCGCAGACTGCACTGGCTGCCTGTTGTCTTCCGGGTGCGCTTCAAGGTATTGGTGACTACCTTCAAAGCGCTCCATGGCTTAGGACCAAGATATTTACGGGACCGTCTACTGCCATCTTCTATCTCCCAGCGACCGGTGCGTTCTCACAGAGAGGGACTCCTTAGGGTGCCGTCAGCCAAACAATGTCGACTGGCGGCCCCCAGGGGGAGGGCCTTCTCTGTGGGGGCTCCTACCCTGTGGAACGAACTTCCCCCTGGACTTCGTCAACTATCCGACCTTCGGACCTTTCGCCGTGAACTTAAAACCTATTTATTCCGTTAAGCTGGACTGGCTTGATTTTAAAATTTTTAATTTGCTTTTATGGGTTTTAAATTTTTGTAAATTTTTATAGGGTGTTACTGTATTTTAAATTTTTGGCCAATTGAATAAGTTTTTTAAGGGGTGTTCTTAATATTATATGTACTGTTCTCTTTGTATTTTATTCTGGCTGTGCACCTCCCTGAGTCCTTCAGGAGAAGGGCGGTATACAAATTAAAATATTATTATTATTATTATTATTATTATTATAAATTTGGTACAATATACATACACACACACACACACACACACAAACACATCCTGCTTTGTTTGTATAACTCGAGGTGGTATCCATGCCATACTCTCTCCTTCTATTTTCCTCACAACAACACTGTGATCAGGCATGGGCTCCTGGAGGTTTGGCAGGGTTCGGGTGACCCTCTAGCCAAGGATCGCCAGGATTCAGCGAACCCCCAAATGCCACTCCTAGCCGGCCACGACCACCTCACCCCCACCCCTCCCAGGAATCTCCATGTGGCCCATTCATCATTCCAGGTAAGTGCAGGGGGTGCACAGAGGGTCGAGGAGGGCAAAAAATGGGCCAACCGGAGGTTCTTGGAGTCCAGAAACAGGCCTGTTGCTGGCCTCCGGAGGGCCTCTGGACCTTGGGGGAAGCTGTTTTCGCCCTCCCAGAGGCTCAATGAAAGCCATTGAAATTTGGGGAGGGCAAAAAATGCCCTGCCCCACTGTGGTGCAGGCAGCCAACAAGGCCACACCCACCATGGCCACGCCCACCCAGCAATGGGGCAGCGAACCATTTGCTAAAGGATCTGAAGCCCACCCCTGGCTGTGATTCTGCCCAAGACAGGATTAGAAATTGAAGCCTTCAAGTTTCTAGTCCAGCCATTTTCCCACTGCCCCAAATGGATCCTCAGATTACAGTAAGAGCTTCTTCAGCACAGCAATAATTTTGAACTGGATCCAAGTGAAGAAACAAACAAGAGGCAACCTGCATTTTACTCCATGTGTACTCAAGGTGTAAACCAAATTGCAAGAGGGTTGTTCGCTGGAAAGAGTCAGAAAAATTATTTGAAGTATAATATGACAGAACGTCAGAATTGTGCAAAGCATTACCCTAATCTGTCGAAAGTTTAATCTCAGCCTGGGAAATAGCTTTCTTCGCCTTATATTTCTCTTGGACCCATTTAAAATTCTTGAATGTGATTCAGGGAAGAATTTCACCATTGCTCTGTCTAACATGGGAATATATATATATATATATCTGTGAACAGCTTCCACTTACTGTTTTTTAATCAGAATGGAATGAAATTTTCAAGGAATTCAGAACATTAACAGTAGAAGAAGCGAGCCAAAATTCCAAAGAAGTTAATAACTTCAAAATGGGTTTTTATAAAATTCCCATACCATTTTCTTTCTTTCTTTCTTTCTTTCTTTCTTTCTTTCTTTCTTTCTTTCTTTCTTTCTTTCTTTCTTCCTTCCTTCCTTCCTTCCTTCCTTCCTTCCTTCCTTTCCTCCTCCTCCTCCTCCTCCTCCTCCTCCTTCTTCTTCTTCCTTCTTTTCAGCAAGAAGAGAAGCTACTTATAGAGAAGCTAAAATGTCTTCTGTGTAATAGAAATTAGTTCAGTGGTTTTCAATTTACATTCATTTAAATTCTGATGAAAAAAGAAAGAAACAAAAAAAGAAAGAAAGAAAGAAAGAAAGAAAGAAAGAAGGAAGGAAGGAAGGAAGGAAGGAAGGAAGGAAGGAAGGAAGGAAGTACCCATGACTTCATTTAAAAAAAAAATAGGATGTAAAGAAATCTGCAAAAACAGGAAGAGTTTGTCTGAAATATTGCACTTTAACGGAATAACAGAGTTGGAAGGGACCTTGGAGGTCTTTCTAGTCCAGTGATGATATTGAGCCGGTTCTATCCGGTTCGGACAAACCAGTAGTGGCAGCAGCGGGAGGCTCCGCCCACCCACCAAGACGTAATCATGTCTTGTTTTTGACGCTCTGTGCATGCACCGAAGGTCCTGCGCATGCACGGAGGTGCCGCATGCTCACATTTTCAAACCAGTAGCAAAGGTAAATGACCACCACCCCTGTTTTAGAGCCAACCCCCTGCTCAAGCACCCTACACCATTCCAGACTAGCGTCTGTCCAGTTAAAGTTAACTACTTTCACTCCGCCATTGCCGGTCCCAAGCGCAGATGAGAAAGCAGGAACGTAGGCGTCAGACGCTGTGACAAATTGGCCGAGTTTTCAACGTTGCATCATTCTGCATGAAACTCAAAACATTGCTTCGAGATGCAGCTAGGCCCTGCCAATGCATAATGCATAATGCATAATGCAATAATTATATATATAATTATTATATGTATATAATATATAAATTTTATATTATATATATATATATATATATATATATATATATCTATTTATATATATATATATATATATATATATATATATATATATATATATATATATATATATATATATATATATATATGTATGTAGGTCTTTGGTTATTCGGGTTTTCTCCCGCGTAAAATTGGAAGTGTCTTGGCGACGTTTCGACGAAGTCTCATTCGTCATCTTCAGGCTTCAGCTTCGTGCTTCTGGGATCACACATCACACATTGCTCCCAGAAGCACGCTGAAGCCTGAAGATGACATAGATTTCAAACGCCAAGACACCATTGCCTTCCAAAGACCTCTCATATATGTGTGTGTGTGTGTGTGTGTGTGTGTGTGTGTGTGTGTGTATACATATATATATGTTTTCTGAGGTATATATTTATATATATATATATATATATATACTGAGCTGGTGGATGAAATGCAAAACTTTGGACAAACCCTTTCCCCGATAGGACGAGAATAACACAAAAAACAAGAAGGCTCCCCTTTAAGCACTGCGCCACAAACTTTATGTGCTATCCTATGATGACTTTATAATTTAATCTGGTAAGCCTCTTAAACCTTAGCGAGCAAGCTTTACAGCCCTCCTCCCCCACCCACCCACCCACCCCCAGTTTCCCATATCTGACCAGGGTCCAGCTCAGATTTCCTTGTTTCACGATGGTGGCTTTAAAAAACTAACTTCTTTGCACTTTGGTTTGGAGAGAGAGAGCCAGCCAGTTAGCTTTGCCCAGGTGGCAAAACTTTTTTTTTAAAATTTATTTATTTTTATTTCGTCAAGCATGTATTTTATGACAGATACAAGTATAAACATAATTATAAATTTTATTTTTATTTATCTATTTATTATTTATTTATTTTGTCACAACATCATATAAAAAATATTTTATAGTATATAAACATATATATGAGTAAATATTGGGAGGTATAAGCATCTATATATATATAGGAAGAAGAAAAGAAAAACAATAGGACAGGAACGGTAGGCACGTTTGTGTGCTTATGCACGCCCCTTATGGTCCTCTTAGGAATGGGGTGAGGTCAATAGTAGAAAGTTTTTGGTTAAAGCTTTTAGGATTATGGGAAGAGACCACAGAGTCAGGTAAAGTATTCCAAGCACTGATGATTCTGTTACAGAAGTCATATTTTCTGCAATCTAGATTAAAGCGGTTAACATTAAGTTTAAATCTATTGGTTGCTCTTGTATTATTGCAATTAAAGCTGAAGTAGTCTTTAACAGGAAGGACATTACAATAGATGATTCTATGAGTTAAACTTAGGTCTTGTCGAAGGCGACGGAGTTCCAAGTTTTCTAAGCCTAGGATTTCAAGTCTGGTGGGATAAGGTATTTTGTTGTTTTCAGAGGAATGGAGAACTCTTCTTGTGAAATATTTCTGGACTCGTTCAATTGTATTGATGTCAGAGATGTGGTGAGGGTTCCAAACAGGCGAGCTGTATTCTAGAATTGGTCTAGCAAATGTTTTGTATGCTCTGGTTAGTAGTGTAGTGTTTTTGGAAAAGAAGCTACGCAAGATTAGGTTTACAACTCTTAGAGCCTTTTTTGCTATGTAGTTACAGTGGGCTTTGGCACTTAGATCATTTGACATGAAAACTCCAAGGTCTTTAACGGGGTGGGGGTCATCTGTAAGGTAATGTCCATCAAGTATGTACTTAGTGTTTGGGTTCTTTTTTCCAACATGTAAGACTGAGCATTTCCTGGTTGAGATTTGGAGTTGCCAAGTTTTAGACCAAGTGGTTAGATGATCAAGGTCTTTTTGGATGATAGATGCATTGTCTGTGGTGTTAAATACATATAAAGGATACAAATAAAAGAAAACATTAGGACAGGGACGGTAGGCACACTGGTGTGCTTATGCATGCTCTTTACAGACCTCTTAGGAATGGGGTGAGATCTACAGTAGACAGTCTAAGGTTAAAGTTTTGGGGATTTGGGGAAGAAACCACAGAGTCAGATAGTGCATACCGGGCATTGACCACTCTGTTATTGAAGTTGTATTTTCTGCAGTCTAGTTTGACTTACCAGGAATTTGTGTGCTCTTGTATTGTTTTGGTTGAAGCTGAAGTATTCATTGGCTGGTAGGACACTGTAGCAGATGATTTTATGTACTACGCTTAGGTCAGACCGAAGACGGTGAAGTTCTAAGTTGTCTAAACCCAAAATTTGGAGTCTGGTGGCATAAGGTATCTTGTTGCGAGCAGAGGAGTGGAGGACTCTTCTCATGAAATACCTCTGGACTCGTTCGATTGTATTAATGTCCAGTGCGGGTTTCAGACAGATGAGCTGTATTCAAGAATTGGTCTGGCAAAAGTTTTATATGTCCTAGTTTGCAGTTCAATATTACCGGAGAAAAAAATCTATGCAAGATTAGATCGGTGAGTTTATTTCTGAAGGAAGAAAGAGAAACTGCTCCCGAAATTGCGACTTCAAAGGTCTTTGGGCAACCTACCTCATGGTTCCTGGAAACCTCCCTCCGAGGGGACTTCCCTATGTCAGTAATCTAGCTACTGCATTCCTATCTCTCGGCTTCTGGGATAGCATTTGGCTGCAGCAATGGGTTTGGCAAATTGCCACGTTTAGCAATGTGAGCTGTGGGAGAAAAAACACAAGGGATAATAGATGCCATTATCTGGGAATCAGATCTAAATCCGTAGGACTTCTGTGGTGACATCTATAAGGATCAAGCACACAGCTGGGTTCGGTTCATATTGAAACAGGGTTGGCATATTTTTTTTCCCACCACGCTGATGTGATGTCTTGGGGTGTGACTCAAAGGCAACACAGCCGGAGAACCGATACGAGTCCCTTTATGATCACCAACTGTGCCCCCAATGTCTCTTTCAACTCTCCGGCCTGGACAGAGCTCTTCCAACAACCTGCAATAGTCTTTGGCTGGCAATACTTCAGTCCCCAAACATTGTAAGCAGAAAACTTCTAACAAAAAAACCCAACAAGGCAAGACAAGGTAAATTAACCTGGCAGGGCAAGCAAACTAAGGAAAACAAGTAAAGTAGCATGGCAGTAAATCAAACCCGCTGGGAGGATGCCAGGATTCAAAGAAACACCAGATAAAATCAGTGTTTGTTCCTGACAAACGCTCCTCCCATTTGCCTCTCCTTTTAAACTCCATCAGCAGCTGTGCCTTGTAAAGAGGATCGGGTCCCTTTCCCCCCCTTGTAAGCCATGCAACCCACATTGCTCTTTTCTCCGTTTCTCCCTTAGCTGTCTAGGATGAGGAGGGGGTGGGCCTTGGTCTTCGTCTGAACCCCCTCTCCCTTGTTCTGCCTCTCCCCTGCTCTGCCCAGCCTGACTTTGCACTTCCCTAGTTTTTTCCAAAGCCAAGGGATCCACTCTCTCACTCTCTGTCAGCCATTCCACTTCCCCTTCATACACACATAGACTGGGTGAAACCAGGCTTAACAGCAGTAACAGTGAGAGGGATTTTGGAGTCTTACTGGACCACCAGCTAAATATGAGCCAGTCGTGTGCAGCCAATGTAATCCTAAATACTGGGCCTCTGGTGGCTTAGACTGCTAAGACAGTCTGTTATTAACACAGCTGCTTGCATTTATTGCAGGTTCAAGTCCCACCAGGCCCAAGGTTGACTCAGCCTTCCATCCTTTATAAGGTAGGTAAAATGAGGACCCAGATTGTTGGGGGCAATAAGTTGACTTTGTATATAAATATACAAATAGGATGAAGACTATTGCTTGACATAGTGTAAGCCGCCCTGAGTCTTCGGAGAAGGGCGGGATATAAATGCAAATAAAAAATAAATAAATAAATAAATTGCATTAACAGAGGGATATAATCAAGATCAAGTGAGATACTTAATACCACTCTATAAAGCCTTAGTAAGACCATGCCTAGAGTACTGCATCCAGTTTTGGTCACCACACTATAAAAAAAGATGTTGAGACTCTAGAAAGAGTGCAGAGAAGAGCAACCAGGATGATTAGGGGACTGGAAGCTAAAAGATATGATGAAGGGCTACAGGAACCGGGCATGGCCAGTCTAGTGAAGAGAAGGACCAGGAGAGACATGATAGCAGTCTTCCAATATTTGAAAGGCTACCTCAGAAAGGAGGGGGTCAAGCTGTTTTCCAAACCACTCAAAGGCCAGACAAGGAACAATGGATGGAAACTGACCAAGGAGAGATTCAACTTAGAAATAAGGAGAAATTTTCTGACGGTGAGAACAATCAACCCATGAAACAGAAATTGCCTTCAGAAGTTGTGGGAGCTTCATCACTGGAGGCTTTCAAGAAGACACTGGACTGCCATTTGTCAAAAATGGTGTAGAGTCTCCTGCTTGGGTGGGGGTGGGTGGACTAAATGACCTATAAGGTCCCTTCCAACTCTGTTAATCTGTTAAATGTGGTGGAACCATCAAGGCTTTGTAAATGGAAGAGATCACCAGAAAAAAATATATCTGTAAAATTGGATGATTGCTGTCCAATATGGAAAGCTGTCCTGGCGCACCTCAAATCTGATAATGCAGCTACTTCAGCTCAGAAAGTATTCTTGAAAATGCTTATGATGCCAAGAATGCACATTGCCAGGGGCATATTTGAAGTGATGAGTTGCAGCTTTTAATTGTTCTCCCAACTTTTCCTAACCGAGTGGCTTCCAGATATAAAGATTAAATTAGCCTGCAAGACAAGAATTTCAGAGAACAATTTGTTATACGCTATTATCAAAGAATCAAGCACCGTTCAAGGGGCCAACCTAAAGACCGTAATCAACATTTCAGGTGATTTATGTTCAGATTAAATCAGATAGATTAAAGCTAGTTTTGAAAGTGAATTTAAGCAGGACAGGCTACAGGAATGTTATGGAAATAGATATTACGTTAGACGTATAAAAGAAATCAGTAGGTGTCTTAATAATTAAGATATGAAAATAACTAATGAAGGAAGTGACCTGGATAATCTTCCTTTATTTACAAAAAGAGGCTTGTTAAAACTGTGAAGGATTTTGTAAGGGGAGACAAAGGGAAAAAAATGTAAAGAGATCAAATCTGAGAACATTATTTGAAGGGACTAAAAGCCAAGATTGTTTAAGTAAAGGAAATGAATGAGAAGTCGGTTTATTTGATCAAAGTTACAACAGATATCTTATCATCTCTGGTAATCCTGATATCGGGTATGAAATGACAAGGTTTATGGATTTGTTTATAGATAAGAGATGGGATATGGGAAAAAGGATAATTTGTTGTATTTTAAGAGACGGTGTTAAGTTACTAAAATTGTTTTTACTTGCTGGGATGAAGAGGGTCCTTTCCATATATATTTGTTTTTCTTTACTATATTTTAATTTTTTAATTTGTTTTCTATTTTTTTCCTCTTTTTTATTTTCATTTCTTTTTCTGCACCTTCTAGTTTTTCTTTTTATTTTATTTTTAGTTCGTATTATTTTCTATTGTTGTAACACTAATTTTAATCATTTTTAAAACTTTTATATGGATTTGCCATTTCCTTTATTTGGCTATCACTTCGTAATCGTCTTTCAAACAAGCATTGAGAAGGTTCAACCATGCTTAGCATTATTCCCCTTGCTTCTGCCACAAATCTGTTACCTTTCCGGAATTTAAGGTACAAGGCTTAACAGAGTTTAAAATTTAAGTTTAACATTTCAATTTGATTTGAACAACTTGATTGGAACCATTGGCAGCTTAGTAAGGCCGCACCTGGAATACTGCATCCAGTTTTGGTCACCGCATTTCAAAAAAGATTTTGAGACTTTGGAAAAAGTGCAAAGAAGAGCATCTTAGACGATTAAAGGCCCAGAGATTAAAACATACGAAGAACAGTTGCAGGAAATGGGTATGGCTAATCTAGAGTAAAGAAGGACTAGAGATGACATGATAGCAGTCTTCCAGTATTTAAGGGGCTACCACAAAGAAGAGGGGATCAATCTATTCTCCAAAGCACCTGAAGGCAGGACAAGAAGCAACGGGTGGAAACTAATCAAGGAGAGAAGCAACTTAGAACTAAGGAGACATTTCTTGACAGTGAGAACAATTAACCAGTGGAACAGCTTGCCTCCAGAAGTTGTGAACGCTCCAACACTGGAAGTGTTTAAGAAGATGTTGGATAACCATTTGTCTGAAGTGATGTAGGGTGTCCTGCTTGAGCAGGGGTTTGGACTAGAAAACCTCCAAGGTCTCTTCCAACTATTCTATTCTATTCTATTCTATTCTATTCTATTCTATTCTATTCTATTCTATTCTATTCTATTCTATTCTCCAAAGCAGCCAAGGGCAGGAAAGAAAGATGGAAACGAATCAACGAGAGAAGCAACTTAAAACTAAGGAGAAACTTCCTAACAGTGAGGACAATTAACCAGTGGAACAGCTTGCCACTAGAAATTGTGGGTGCTCCACAGGGGTGAAATCCAACAGGTTCTGACAGGTTCTGGAGAACCGGTAGTGGAAATTTTGAGCAGTATGGAGAACCAACAAATACCACCCCCGGCTGGCCCCAGAGTGGGGTGGGAATGGAGATTTTGAAGTATCCTTCCCCTGCCACGCCCACCAAGTCACACCATGCCCACCAAGCGACGCCCACAGAACCGATGGTAAAAAAAATTGGATTTCACCACTGGTGCTCCATCACTGGAGAGTTTTAAGAAGAGACTGGACAGCCACTTGTCTGAAATATATAAGGTCTCCTGCTTGATCTTGAGCAAGGATGTTAGAAGACCTCAAGGGTTCCTTCCGATTCTATTCTGAATTGAAATTGAAACTTTCCCTATACAAATATCCTCACTCACTGGAGATCGAATGCATCTCTTCTAATAAATTTCAGGATTCAAACCAACAGGAAAAAGAAAATAGAATAGAATAGAATAGAATAGAATAGAATAGAATAGAATAGAATAGAATAGAATAGAATAGAATAGAATAGAAGGAATTTGTCTTGGTGCATATGCTCTCAGTGTACATAAAAGAAAAGATACGTTCATCAAGGTACAACATTTACAACACAATTGATGGTCAATATATCAATATAAATCATAAGGATTGCCAGCAACAAAGTTACAATCATACAGTCATAAGTGGAAAGAGATTGGTGATGGGAACTATGAGAAGATTGATAGTAGTGCAAATTTGGTAAATAGTTCGACAGTGTTGAGGGAATTATTTGTTTAGCAGAGTGATGGCCTTCGGGAAAAAACTGTTCTTGTGTCTAGTTGTTCTGGTGTGCAGTGCTCTATAGCGTCGTTTTGAGGGTAGGAGTTGAAACAATTTATGTCCTGGATGTGAGGGATCTGTAAATATTTTCACGGCCCTCTTCTTGATTCGTGCAGTATACAGGTCCTCAATGGAAGGCAGGTTGGTAGCCATTATTTTTTCTGCAGTTCTAATTATCCTCTGAAGTCTGTGTTTTTCTTGTTGGGTTGCAGAACTGAACCAGACAGTTCTAGAGGTGCAAATGACAGACTCAATAATTCCTCTGTAGAACTGAATCAGCAGCTCCTTGGGCAGTTTGAGCTTTCTGAGTTCTTCCCCAAGATGGCGCCGACGAAGGCTGCCTCGGTGAAATGCTCTCTAAGAAAATAAAAACCCCTTTCATTCTTTTTCTTTTTCTTATTCGGAGAAAAACATTTCTCCTTCATGAAACAAAACTAACATTTTGGTTCAAAGCATTTAGATTATTACAAATCGCAGCCCTGTCACAGTTTGGTGCAAAATTGTCCCCTATTGTATGAATCGATATTACAGTATGTCCGTTTCCCAAGAGTAGGAGCGCCCTCTAGTGTGCAGTATTTTTATTTTATTTATTTATTTATTTATTTTGTCACAACAATATATGTAACTATCATACAGAAAGGTTATATAGTATATAAAGGTATAAGCATATATATATATAGGAAGAAGAAAAGAAAAACAATAGGACAGGAACGGTAGGCACGTTTGTGCGCTTATGCACGCCCCTTATGGTCCTCTTAGGAATGGGGTGAGGTCAATAGTGGAAAGTTTTTGGTTAAAGTTTTTAGGATTATGAGAAGAGACCACAGAGTCAGGTAAAGTATTCCAAGCACTGATGATTCTGTTACAGAAGTCATATTTTCTGCAATCTAGATTAAAGCGGTTGACATTAAGTTTAAATCTATTAGTTGCTCTAGTATTATTGCAATTAAAGCTGTAGTATTATTGCAATTAAAGCTGAAGTAGTCTTTGACAGGAAGGACATTACAATAGATGATTCTGTGAGTTAAACTTAGGTCTTGTTGAAGGCGACGGAGTTCCAAGTTTTCTAAGCCGTAGCAGTCAAACATCCACATGCAATCAAATACATTCATTTTGTCGAGAATAACTTCATAAAACGTTAATTATACTGTAGGGGTTAACTGCCAGTGATGGGTATCTCAAAGGGGTTGTCTCGAATGCTTCGTTCTTTTTCTTCTTCTTTGAACTAAGATGATACATTAAAATATGAAGCTTCTTTAAACAGCACCAAGCCTATTGTTCGTTTTGCTTCCAATGTTGACTTGCGTTTCTTTCAAAGTCACATATGATCGAACCTTCAAGGTCATCAAGGAAAGAAGCAACAGTTACTTCATGATGATTTTTAAAATTATTATCGCAGGGCAGTGTTTCTCAAGCTTGGCAACTTTAAGATAGGTGGACTGTCACTAAATGTACTGTTGTAAGTCAAGGACCAGCTGTACTAAACTATATATAAGCAGAATTATTATAGCTTCTTGCTCACATGTTCTCCTTTCCCAAGAGTGAATACTTATCTTGGAACCTTCTCCCTCCCCAATTTCATCCCTTGCGTATCTCCAAGGGTTCCTTCATCCCTTGCGTATCTCCAAGGGTTCCTTCATCCCTTGCGTATCTCCAAGGGTTCCTTCATCCCTTCCATATCTCCAAGGGTTCCTTTATCCCTTGCGTATCTCCAAGGGTTCCTTCATCCCTTCCGTATCTCCAAGGGTTCCTTCATCCCTTCCATATCTCCAAGGGTTCCTTCATCCCTTGTGTATCTCCAAGGGTTCCTTCATCCCTTGTGTATCTCCAAGGGTTCCTTCATCCCTTCCATATCTCCAAGGGTTCCTTCATCCCTTGCATATCTCCAAGGGTTTCTTCATCCCTTCCATATCTCCAAGGGTTCCTTCATCCCTTCCATATCTCCAAGGGTTCCTTCATCCCTTGTATATCTCCAACGGTTTCTTCATCCCTTCCATATCCCCAAGGGTTCCTTCATCCCTTCCATATCTCCAAGGGTTCCTTCATCCCTTCCATATTTCCAAGGGTTTCTTCATCCCTTCCATATCTCCAAGGGTTCCTTCATCCCTTCCATATCTCCAAGGGTTCCTTCATCCCTTGTGTATCTCCAACGGTTTCTTCATCCCTTCCATGTCTCCAAGGGTTCCTTCATCCCTTGCGTATCTCCAAGGGCAAGTCTACTTTCCACCACACTTTCTCAAAAATGAAGCTAGTCCAAAGCATAGTCCAAAGCACACCATCTGTTAGCGAAACATTCCTTGAGGATGGGCTCCAAAGCTCAGAAGACTAAACTGCTGGTCCTTATGATCAACCCAGACTGGATCCTGCAACACATTTTTCAAGCCCAAACCTTGGTCAACCTTTTTAAAAAGTCCATCCAAAGTGTATTATTAAAATGGAATCAACAGCAAAGTAGACTGGTGTTGTCACAATGCAAAGGGGAAGGTATTATGTTTTGGAATGGAGGTAAACAGAGGGATAGAATCAAGATCACGTGAAGTGTTAATACCACTTTATAATGCCTTGGTAAGGCTACACTTGGAATATTGCATTCAGTTTTGGTTGCCACGATGTAAAAAAGATGTTGAGACTAGAAAGAGTGCAGAGAAGAGCAACAAAGATGATTAGGGGATTGGAGGCTAAAACATATGAAGAACGGTTGCAGGAACTGGGTATGTCTAGTCTTATGAAAAGAAGGACTAGGGGAGACACGATAGCAGTCTTCCAATATCTCAGGGGTTGCCACAAAGAAGAGGGAGTCAAGCTATTCTCCAAAGCACCTGAGGGCAGGACAAGAAGCAATGGGTGGAAACTAATCAAGAAGAGATAGGTGTAGAGTTTCCTGCCTGGGCAGGGGGTTGGACTAGAAGACCTCCAAGGTCCCTTCCAACTCTGTTATTATGTTATGTTATGTTAATCAAGGAGGGAAGCAACTTAGAACTAAGGAGAAACTTCCTGACAGTTAGAACAATCAATAAGTGGAACGACTTGCCTGCAGAAGTTGTGAATGCTCCAACACTGGAAACTTTTAAGAAAATGTTGGATAGCCGTTTGTCTGAAATGGTGTAGGGTTTCCTGCCTGGGCAGGGGGTTGGACTAGAAGACCTCCAAGGTCCCTTCCAACTCTCTTATTATGTTCTGTTATGTTATATTCGGTAACCAAGGTGGCAATGGACACATAAAGACACTGGAGGCTTTTTAATGTGTTTGTATATGTGTGTTCTATATAAAGCAGGTATTTACAGAAGGTATTTAGAACAGTGTGATTAGCACACGGCTGGTGTTGGGTTACTGTATGTGTCCCAATCTGTCACTTTCCCCTTGCTCTGTCCTCATCAGCCAGATGTATGACCCCAACTTCACTTAAAGAATTGTCAAAGGACTAGGAGGGCAGTTAAATTTAGGGAGACTAATGGTGAAATGTTACAACGAAACATATCAACACTCTGTCCAGGTCAGAGTGATCAAAGGGAGACCCGCCTAGGAGCAAAGATTCAAAAGGGATATATGCACATGCAGACAACATCCAAGTCTGGTTCCAAATTGGCTACGTCTTTCACTGCTTTCAGTTGAATCCATGCCTAAAAGGGCCTCTGTGGCTCAGACTGGTAAGACAGTCTGTTATTAACAGCAGCTGCTTGCAATTACTGCAGGTTCAAGCCCCATCAGGCCCAAGGTTGACTCAGCCTTCCATCCTTTATAAGGGAGGTAAAATGAGGACCCAGATTGTTGGGGGTAATAAGTTGACTTTGTATATAATATACAAATGGATGAAGACTATTGCTTGACATAGTGTAAGCCGCCCTGAGTCTTCGGAGAAGGGCGGGATATAAATGCAAATAATAATAAAAAAAATAGCTCATGAACGTCCGAATTTTTGGCTTGCCTGGGCTGCATCGACTGAAGAGGAATTGTCTTTGGTTGCAGTCCTGCCTCAATTTGAAACTTTAAGTTAAAAACGATTTATTTCTATTTATTATATTATTTATTATTTATTTATTTATTTGTCGAGTATGTATTAGACAGGGACGCGGTGGCTTAGTGGCTAAGACGCTGAGCTTGTCGATCGAAAGGTCGGCAGTTCAATGGTTTGAATCCCTAGTGCCGCATAACGGGATGAGCTCCCATGACTTGTCCCAGCTTCTGCCAACCTAGCAGTTCGAAAGCACATTAAAAAAAAATGCAAATAGAAAAATAGGGACCACCTTTGGCAGGAAAGGAACAGTGCTCCGTGCACCTTTGGCGTTGAGTCATGCCAGCCACATGACCACGGAGACGTCTTCGGACAGCGCTGGCTCTTCAGCTTTGAAACGGAGATGAGCACTGCCCCCTAGTCGTTGGGAACGACTAGCACATATGTGCGAGGGAACCTTTACTATACCTTACGTATTAGATAATATATATAAGTATAAGCATGAATTGAATACATAAAATGAATACAATTAAAGGGAATATTAGGACAGGGACGGTAGGCACACTGGTGCTCTTATGCTCACCCCTTATAGACCTCTTAGGAATGGGGTGAGGTCAACAGTAGACAGTCTAAGGTTAAAATTTTGGGGGTTTGGGAATGAAACCACAGAATCAGGTAGTGCATTCCAGGCATTGACCACTCTGTCCAGGTAGGACATTGTAGCAAACGGTTTTATGAGCTATGCTTAGGTCAGACCGAAGGTGGTATGATAGCAGTATGAAAGTATGAAGGCGATCCTTGATTCCATTTAATGACAAAGGTATAATTTACTAAAGGTCAAGTGGAATACAGTAGAATAATGCGTCATGTGCTGACCACGCCCATGCCTGCTTTAGCGAAGGGGGAAAAAGTGTGATATGGTAGAACCTAGAAATTTGAAGATCTTTACTGTTGATACTGTGTTGTCTAGTATTGTAGAATAGAATAGAATAGAATAGAATAGAATAGAATAGAATAGAATAGAATAGAATAGAATATATGACATGGCACGGCACGGCACGGCACGACACAGCAGAATAGAAGAATAGAATAGAATAGAATAGAATAGAATAGAATAGAATAGAATAGAATAGAATAATGGATGAAGAATAGAACAGAACAGAACAGAACAGAACAGAACAGAACAGAACAGAATAGAATAGAATAGAATAGAATAGAATAGTGGAATGAAGAATAGAGAAGGGTAGGATAGGATAGGATAGGATAGGATAGGATAGGATAGGATAGGATAGGATAGGATAGGATAGGATAGGATAGTGGAATGAAGGAATAGAATAGAATAGAATAGAATAGAATAGAATAGAATAGAATAGAATAGTGGAATGAAGAATAGAGTAGGATAGGATAGGATAGGATAGGATAGGATAGGATAGGATAGGATAGGATAGGATAGGATAGTGGAATGAAGGAATAGAACAGAACAGAACAGAACAGAACAGAACAGAACAGAACAGAACAGAATAGAATAGAATAGAATAGAATAGAAAATATGGAATGGAATGATGGAATGGAATGGAATGGAAAGAAAAGAATCCTGCGAGTTTACAACATGGATGGCATAGGGAACAAAGCTGTTACAGAATCTAGTAGTCCTGCTAGAAATATTTTGAAACCTCCTCCCAGAAGGGAGCAACAGAAACAAGTGGATGTGTGAGGGTCTCTAACAATGCTTTGAGCTCTAAACATATAGTGCTTATAAGCAGCATCCTGAATAACGGGAAGCGAGCTTCCTATAATCTTCTCTGCTATCCTTACCACTCTCTGTATGGACTTTCTATCTGAAGCACCGCAGGCCCCAAAGCAAACAGGGATGCGGTTCGTTAAAATGCACATAAATAAACGCACATAATAACGTTAAAAGTTTTACAATCTTGTGGGGCCACATTACTAGCCACCCAGGGCTGCAGGTTGGACACACCTGGGCTCAATCATCCCACATTCATTGAAGAAATTGGGAATGTTTCCTTTACCTCAGATCATATTTTCCTATCGGAAGAAAGGACGGCAAAGGATCCGGATGGGATGCCCATAGTTTGTTCCTGCTTTGCCTGGCTTTTAGACAAATGTTCAAAGGATTTAGGCAAATGTTCAAAACGACATTTACATGTCTGACGTGATCATGAGTAGATGAGATAAGACATCTGACCTACCTTCGTAGACATGGGTGGCTCCAAAGTCAATGAAAACAAGCTGAAGAAGAAGTTGGAAGAAGACCTCCTAGCTTTCTTGGAACGTGCCTGCTCCATTATTTCTCCAAAGTGTACTTTTTTTTTTTTCAATTAAGACGCCAGTTTTCTTGGACATTAATTCTGAGTCACAAAAGGCCACACTATGGGAAGCAGAATCAGCGCCGAGTCCAAAGAATCAATGAAGCGATCGCGAGAGTTCGAAAAAAGACTTCAAGAAGATGCGATCCAAGATTCTAAGACAGTCAAGTTGCTGCTGTTGGGTGAGTAAGTATAGATATTTACCTTTCGGCCTTCAAATTGATTTCCTGACAGCTAGCAAGAGCTTATCGGTCTGATCGGCTTATTTTAAAATCTAGCGGAGCTGAAGAAGGAAAGAATTTCAAAAAAAAACCCAAAACAATTTGCAGGTATGTTGGCCGCGGTGGCTCGGTGGCTCAGATGCTGAGCTTGTCGATCGAAAGGTCGGCAGTTCAGCGCCGCGTAACGGGGTGTGCTCCCATGACTTGTCCCAGCTTCTGCCAACCTAGCAGTTCGAAAGCACATAAAAAAGGCAAGTAGAAAAATAGGGACCACCTTTGGTGGGAAGGGGACAGTGTTCCGTGCGCCTTTGGCATTGAGTCATGCCGGCCACATGAGCCTAGAGACGTCTTTGGACAGCGCTGGCTCTTCGGCTTTGAAATGGAGATGAGCACCGCCCCCTAGAGTCGGGAAAGACTAGCACATATGTGTGAGGGGAACCTTTACCTTCTATCTATCTATCTATCTATCTATCTATCTATCTATCTATCTATCTATCTTTCTATCAGGATAGAGGGGAACCTTTACCTTTTATGTTGCAAAGCGTAAATCTCAGATCAAATCCAATCTTTCTGGAAGATGCTGACAGTGGATTATGATTTCACCTTTAAACTGAGAGCTGCAATCCAATTGGCAGATGGAAGTCTGAACAAGGAGACGTTTCTCCAAATACTGATTGCTGAGTTATGCATTGAAACCTCAGAATCCATTTGCTGAAGCAGAAATGTACCCAAGTGTATGAGAACCAGGACCGTTGAGCTAAGAGATTTGTTTATTTGATTTATTTTGCTTGATATATTTTTTTTTTAATTCAGGTTTGGGAAGGTCAATTTGCAACATGCCTTGCGGCCTAACATGTGCATTATTCGATAAGGAAGATTTCCTCTGGATAGGAGATGAGTAAAATAAATAAATACGTGAATTAGGTTCATGCATGAAATCTGCGTCTTTCTGCATGTGTCATGTCTATATCTTTTAAAACCTATGATTAAGCCATGTGAAGAACAGTTGCAGAAATTGAATACGGCCAGTCTAGAGAAAAGGAGGACTAGGGGTAGCAATCTTCCAAGATTTGAGGGGCTGCCACAAAGAAGAGGGAGCCAAGCTATTCACCAATGCACCAGAAGGCAGGACAAGAAGGAATGGATGGAAACGAATCAAGGAGAGAAGCAACTTAGAATTAAGGGGAAATTTCCTGACAGTGAGAACAATTAATCAGTGGAACAACTTGCCTCCAGAAGTTATAGGTACTCCATCACTTGAGGTTTTTAAGAAGAAACTCAAGCAGAAGATTATAGGTCTTCTGCTTGAGCAGAGGATTGGACTAGAAGTCCTAAAACATATGAAGAATGGTTGCAGGAACTGGGCATGGCTCGTCTAGTGAAGAGAAAGACCAGGGGAAACAGGATAGCAGTTTTCCAATATTTGAGGGGCTGCCACAGAGAGGAGGGGGTCAAGCTGTTTTCCAAGGCACCTGCAGGCCAGACAATACTAATTGTCTGATCAAGGAGAGATTCAACCTGGAAATAAGTAGAAATTTTCTGACAGTGAGAACAATCAACTAATGGAACAGAAGTTGCCTTTGGAAGTCGTGGGAGCTTCATCACTGGAGGCTTTCAAGAAGAGACTGGACAATTATCTGAAATGAAATAGGATCGCCTGCTTGGGCGAGGGGATCGGACTAGATGATCTACAAGGTCCCTTCCAACTCTGTTAATCTGATCGGATTGCCTCCAAGGTTCCTTCCAACTCCACTATTCTTTTCATTCCGTTAATGATTTATCATCAGATGAATGGTAGAAACATCAGGACTTTCCGAATATATACATTTTTTTACAGTTTTTATGAGACGGTTGCGGCTTTATTAGATCAAGCTTGCGTTAAGTAGGGCCTTTGCTTGTTAAAAATATAACTGTCGTGGAAAGAATTTAGCCCGTGAGATGTGTCTCCCTGTCACCTCTGATGGAACCGCATGACAACATTTGTCAAGTGTCCTTGCTGTCACCTGACAGGAGTGGGATTATTCGGCCGAATGCCCTTCGCGTTCTAAAAATGCCAGCAGGTTATGTAAAAAAAAAAAAAAAGACAAATAGTGCAGAGGACAGGTGTCATTCTGCGTTAAAGGCGTAAGAGCATAAAACGATTTCAAAGTTAACTGCAAGGAGGGTATTTAATGGAATCCCTCTGAGATCAAAGACGCAGCTTCTGTTTTGAAGACTTCCAGCGATTGAAAGTTTGCAGATGCTTTAAACGATGGTTTTGTTGTGTCCGTTTAGCTGCTAAAGGTCTCCAAACATTTAGCCTAAAATGCCCTCTCTGGTGACTGAAATTAGATCTAGTCTGATCTTTGGGGATTGCGGAGAGTAAATTCTTCCAAAAGGGACTGTGAGATTGGAAACTTTTCTCCGAATGACTAAAAGCAAACATTGCAAACTCCCTGCACCAGCTGTGCCACTTTCTGATCATTTTGTCGCAGCGGACACACAAATACAACAAAATACCTTATGCCACCAGACTTGAAATCTTGGGTTTAGAAAACTTAGAACTCCGCCGCCTTTGACAGGACATATGTTTAACTCATAGAATCATCTATTGCAATGTCCTTCCTGTTAAAAACTACTTCAGCTTCAATTACACTAATACAAGAGCAACCAATAGATTTAAACTTAATGTTAATCGCTTCAATCTTGATTGCAGAAAATATGACTTCTGTAACAGAGTTATCAGTGCTTGGAACACACTACCTGACTCTGTGGTCTCTTCTCAAAATCCCTAAAGCTTTGACCAAAAACTGTCTACTATTGACCTCACCCCATTCCTATAAGGGGCGTGCATAAGAGCACAAAAGTGCCTACCGTTCCTGTCCTATTGTTTTCTTTCATTATATCCAATTAATATAGTTATTGCATGCTAATGCTTATATATATATGCTTATATATTATATAGTTACTTTCATGCTTATGCTTATATATACTGTTGTGACAAAATAAAATAAATAAATAAATAAACTGATGTTGTGCCAGCTTAATAATATCCAAGCTTTTGTGGTTTGTTGTGCCCCCTCCTTGAACCTTACTTTCATCCTGATCTGCTTTTCAATATTAATAATAATAATAATAATAATAATAATAATAATAATAATAATAATAATAATAATAATAATAATAATAATAATAATAATAATATTTTAATTTGTATACCGCCCTTCTCCTGAAGGACTCAGGGAGGTTTATAGCCAAATAAAACAACAATCAAGACACATACAATACAACTAAAAACAGTAATTAAAAAACTTATTTAAATTTGGCCCAAGTTTTAAAATACATTCAAACCCTATAAAACTAATTAGAATTAAAACCCATAAAATCATCTAAAAGATTAAAATTCAGGCCAGTCCTGCGTGGAAAAATAGATATGTCTTAAGTTCGCGGCAAAAGGTCCGGAGGTCAGGTAGCTGTCGAAGTCCAGGGGGAAGTTCATTCCATAAGGTGGGAGCCCCCACAGAGAAGGTCCTTCCCCTGGGGGCCACCAGCCGACATTGCTTGGCTGACGGCACCCTAAGGAGTCCCTCTCTGTGAGGGCGCACAGGTCGGTGGGAGGCATAAGTATCCAATCTTTTCTTGAAAAGAAAACCATTTATCTGAAATGGTACAGGGTTTCCTGCTTGAGCAGGGGGCTGGACTAGAAGACCTCCAAGGTCTCTTCCAACTCGGTTATTCTGTTCTATTCTATTAACTATATTGCAGTCCTCTAACTTTCCAAGTATTTCGCATGGATGTGATTTTTTTGCAAGTCTTTCTGCTTTATAGTTAAAAACCCTGTTAACCAAAATCACTGAAGATCAGCTCTCTCCCCACCCAAAATGCATTTAACCTGGGAATGGTTTTGTGTTTGTCACATCCTAGGTGCCTAAGCTGATTGTGGACAAAATTGTCACCCTATCTAATATTATAGAAGAAGAAGAAGAAGAAGAAGAAGAAGAAGAAGAATAATAAGAAGAAGAAGAAGAAGAAGAAGAAGAATAATAATAAGAAGAAGAACAACAACAAGAAGAAGAAGAAGAAGAGGAGGAGGAGGAGGAGGAGAAGAAGAAGAAGGAGGAGGAGGAGGAGGAGGAGGAGGAGGAGGAGGAGGAGAAGGAGGAGAAAAAGAAGAAAAAGAAGAAGAGGAAGAAGAGGAAGAAGAAGAGGAGGAGGAGGAGGAGAAGAGGAGGAGGAGGAGAGGAAGAAGAGGAAGAAGAAGAAGAAGAAGAAGAAGAAGAAGAAGAAGAAGAAGAAGAAGAAGAAGGAGAAGAAGAAGAAGAGAGAAGAAGAAGAAGAAGAAGGAGGAAGGAGGAGGAAGAAGAGGAAAAGAAGAAGAGGAGAAGGAGAAGAAGAAGAGGAAGAAGAAGAAGAAGAAGAAGAAGAAGAAGAAGAAGAAGAGGAGGAGGAGGAGGAGGAGGAGGAGGAGGAGGAAGAAGAAGAAGAGGAAGAAGAAGAAGAGGAAGAGGAAGAAGAGGAAGAAGAAGAGGAAGAGGAAGAGGAAGAGGAAGAAGAGGAAGAAGAAGAAGAAGAAGAAGAAGAAGAAGAAGAAGAAGAAGAAGAACAACAACAACAACAACAAAACAACAACAACAACAACAATAATAATAATCTGATTCCAAAGCTAGACACAACCGAGTTGCTAAATTAATCCACTGGTCATTATGTAAAAAATACAATTTACCTGTATCCAAAAAGTCATGGGAACATAAAGTGGAAAAAGTTATAGAAAATGAGAAGGTGAACATCTTGTGGGACTTTCAAATACAAACGGATCGTCACTTGGAACACAACATGCCCGATATCACAGTTGTTGAAAACCACAACGTACAATTTATTGACATCATAGTACCAGGAGATGCCAGAGTCGAAGAAAAAGAACTGGGAAAAATCATGAAATATCGCGACCTGGCCATCGAAACTACACGGCTGTGGATGAAACATGTAACATGATGACCCATTGTCATCGGGGCACTTGATACCATGTCCAAGAATTTTATAAGATACATCAACAAATTGCAGCTTCCTGCAATAACGCCAGCAGAACTGCAAAAAACTGCACTACTCGGAACATCGTACATCTTAAGAAGATATTTGGTTGATACCTAGGATGCTGGCAGCAACCCGGATCAACCATTAGCACCAGTCAATGGTATTTGGGATGCATTTTTGAATGTTCAGTTGACCGAGTTTCATGTTTAATGAATAAAAGAGATAATAATAATAAACTGCATATTCACTGAGTTGGAAATTGATGCTTTCTTCTTGGTCGTTCCTTGCTTGTTTTACCTCGAGGGACGCTTTCCATACGATTGATGCTTTCCTGCTACCCATTTGCCCAAATTAGGGGCAAATTACTTACATGCAAATCCAAATGCTAAAAAGAACACACGGATGTTTGGGTAGACAAATAGATAAATGTCTCACCACAACCGGAGCGGGCTGCTTTGACTGGAGATGCGCCTAAGGGAAGACAGAAATGCAAATTAAGGTTTGAAGTGGTTTTTCAAACCCTGGCTAAGAGCAAATCTGTTGAGCCACCTCCGCAAATGGCAGCAGCTCTGCTCAGACGGACTGATGATAGTCGACATAGCAATGCAATGGAATTTGTCCCCATGCCCGAATTGCCCAGAGAAGCCCCTCTCATCCATGTCATTAAATGAGTGGCTGGAATCCATGAAAAGGATTGTGGGAAAATACCAGCGGTGAAATCTAAATTTCATTCCTACAGGTTCTGTGGGCGTGGCTTGGTGGGGGGGGGTCATGTGACTAGGTGGGCGTGGCTACGTGACTGGGGGATCAAAAGACAGAAACTCACTAACAATGTCCTGCTGGAGAAGGGTTGGACTAGATGACCTCCAGGTCCCGTCCAGCCCTGGATTATCCTCTGAAGATGCGTCTAGTGCCAGGTTTGTAGTCCTTCCTTCCTGTCCTTTTTCCTCCCTCCCTCCCTCCCTCCCTCCTTCCTTCCTTCCTTCCTTCCTTCCTTCCTTCCTTCCTTCCTTCCTGTCCTTTTCCTCCCTCCTCCCTCCCTCCCTCCCTCCCTCCCTCCTCCTTCCTTCCTTCTCTCTCTCTCTCTCAAACACTCCACCAACCATTTTTTGCCTACACCCCACATTTTTTGCCTAGCAGGCTTCAGTTTTTTAACCTTTTAAAAAATGCTTTTAAAAGTAAAAAAAAAACAGCCTCGGACTATCAGGCACCATTTTTGTAAAAAAAAAAATGCTTTTAAAGGGTTCTCATGATCCCAGCTGAGTTGCCTGATCGTCAGAACCTTTTAAAAGCATTTTTTTTTACAACTTCTTGGGCTGAAGAGGCTGTAGAAAAAAATGCTTTTAAAAGCTTCTGACGATCCCAGCTGAGCTGCGCGATCATTAGAGGCTTTTTTTTTTTACTTTTAAAAGCATTTTTTCAGCCGAAGAAAAAATGCTTTTAAAAATAATTTTTAAAAAAACCTCTGATGATCGCGTGGCTCAGCTGGGCATGGGGGAGGGAAGGGTGGCAGGATTTTTGCTACCAGTTCTTTGAACCACCACCGCCATCGCTCCCGGATCAGGCGATCCCGTCTAAACTGGGAGTATTTTACCCCTGGACTGAGGTCATCTATCAACTGGACTGTATACTGATTGGACCATGTGACTGGAGACTCTGGGGAGAAGTGACAAAGTTTTACTTTTAATTGGATGTAACACTGACAGGAACTTAGAGCCAGTTTTCCATCACATCTGTGCCAATTTGATATATCCAAATAAAATATCCTTTGAGGAATATGCCTGCCTCATATGTATTACTTGGAACCTTGACATTATAGCTTAATTTAAGACAATTTTGTTCCTGTCCATATGTCACATTGATACTTATTTTTCTTCCTTGCAGGAGCTGGTGAATCAGGCAAGAGCACCATTGTGAAACAAATGAAGTAGGTCTACCAAAAATTTAGGTCACTTTCGGAATCCATGTTCTAGCTTTGACTTCAGCATTAAAACTGAATATTAACTGTGTTTTGTAAGTTGGATAACAATCAGAGACACATTGTGTTGCACTCGTGTCAGAAGCACTAAAGGCCTTTCTGGGTTGAAAGGATTAGCTGGTGACACCTCTATTGCTTGGGGGATGCCCATTTGGGGCTTTCATTAATGCCTCCAACAGGAGCTGGTGTGAAGGATGGGAGTGTTCTGTCCCCCCTCGCCTCCATCCAAGCGATGGCTTAATTAGCTGGCATTATCAGCTCTGACAGAAAACTAGCGAGCATCTGCCAACTTTCTCTGTTATCTCCCTCGACGCCGATGAGTCACCCAGGAACAAACAGTACTTCAGCTCTTAGATAAGCAGTTAATTTGCCTGCTACGAAGAGGTATAGCAGCTCTTGCTGCCTTTATATCCTGTGGGGTGTGGCTCCATGACTCAGCACTTCCTAGGCCTGCCCCACCCCTGCTTCTGTTGTTCCCGCCTCTCCTGCCTACAAAACCTAGGATCCAGTCAGGCCTGATTGCCATCAGCTGGGTCTGGAAGCGTGGCCTGGGGGGGAAGAGTCAGGGGACGGAGGCCTCGTTATCTCCTCCATCTGGCCTGCCTCTGGCTCCTGGAGCTGAGCCAGGGAAGCCGGTGTTCCCGAGGTAAGTCCTGATGGCCCTTCCCCCTCACTTTCCAAGTCACTTTCTGGCAGGAGGCCCGGCTCTGGGGGCGCAGACACAACAGGGAGCTCACCCCGCTCCACAGCAGCTCTTAATAGAATAGAATAGAATAGAATAGAATAGAATAGAATAGAATAGAATAGAATAGAATAGAATAGAATAGAATAGAATAGAATTTTTATTGGCCAAGTGTGATTGGACACACAAGGAATTTGTCTTGGTGCATATGCTCTCAGTGTACATAAAAGAAAAGATACGTTCATCAAGGTACAACATTTACAACACAACTGATGGTCAATATATCAATATAAATCATAAGGATTGCCAGCAACAAAGTTACAGTCATACAGTCATAAGTGGAAAGAGATTGGTGATGGGAACAAAGAGAAGATTAATAGTAGTGCAGATTTAGTAAATAGTTTGACAGTGTTGAGGGAATTATTTGTTTAGCAGAGTGATGGCGTTCGGGGAAAAAACTGTTCTTGTGTCTAGTTGTTCTGGTGTGCAGTGCTCTATCGCGTCGTTTTGAGGGTAGGAGTTGAAACAGTTTATGTCCTGGATGTGAGGGATCTGTAAATATTTTCACGGCCCTCGTCTTGATTCGTGCAGTATGCAGGTCCTCAATGGAAGGCAGGTTGGTAGCAATTATTTTTTCTGCAGTTCTAATTATCCTCTGAAGTCTGTGTCTTTCTTGTTGGGTTGCAGAAACGAACCAGACAGTTATAGAAATGCAAATGACAGACTCAATAATTCCTCTGTATTTATTTATTTATTTATTTATTTAATCATATTTATATACCGCCCTATCTCCCGAAGGACTCAGGGCGGTTTACAGGCACTTAAAAACACATAAATACAGTATAAAAACCATTAAAAAACTTATTCAAAAAGCCCGTTAATTAAAACATACAAATAAAACCCAATTAAAACCCATAAATTTAAAATCTAGCTCAGTCCTGCACAATTAAATAAGTATGTTTTAAGCCCGCGGCGGAAGGTCCGAAGGTCCGGAAGCTGACGGAGTCCGGGGGGTAGTTCGTTCCAAAGGGTGGGAGCCCCCACAGAGAAGGCTCTTCCCCTGGGCATCGCCAGACGACATTGCCTCGCTGACGGCACCCTGAGGAGACCCTCTCTATGAGAGCGCACGGGTCGGTGAGAGGTATTCGGTAGCAGTAGGCGGTCCCGTAAATAACCCGGCCCAATGCCATGGAGCGCTTTAAAGGTGGTCACCAAAACCTTGAAGCGCACCCGGAAGGCCACAGGCAGCCAGTGCAGTCTGCGCAGGATGGGTGTTATGCGGGAGCCACGAGGGGCTCCATCTATCACCCGCGCAGCCGCATTCTGGACTAACTGTAGCCTCCGGATGCCCTTCAAGGGGAGCCCCATGTAGAGAGCATTGCAGTAATCCAGGCGAGACGTCACGAGTGCGTGAGTGACCGTGCATAGGGCATCCCGGTCCAGAAAGGGGCGCAACTGGCGTACCAGGCGAACCTGGTAGAACGCTCTCCTGGAGACGGCCATCAGATGATCTTCTAGAGACAGCCGTTCGTCCAGGAGGACGCCTAAGTTGCGAACCCTCTCCATCAGGGCCAATGACTCGCCACCGATGGTCAGCCGCGGATTTAGCTGACTGTACCGGGATGCCGGCATCCACAGCCACTCTGTCTTGGAGGGATTGAGCTTGAGCCTGTTTCTCCCCATCCAGACCCGTACGGCCTCCAGACACCGGGACAGCACTTGATAACCGTTGGGGTGGTCCGGTGTAGAAAAGTACAGCTGGGTGTCATCCGCATACAGCTGGTACTTCACACCGAAACCACTGATGATCTCACCCAGCGGCTTCATGTAGATGTTAAACAGAAGGGGCGAGAGGATCAACCCCTGCGGCACCCCACAAGTGAGGCGCCTCGGAGCCGACCTCTGCCCCCCTGTCAACACCGACTGCAACCGGTCAGAGAGATAGGAGGAGAACCACCGATAAACGGTGCCTCCCACTCCCAATCCCTCCAGCCAGCGCAGCAGGATACCATGGTCGATGGTATCGAAAGCCCATAAGGTCCGCGGAACCCCCCTGTAGAACTGAATCAGCAGCTCCTTGGGCAGTTTGAGCTTACTGAGTTGGCGCAGAAAGAACATTCTTTGTTGTCCTTTTTTAATGATGTTTTTGATGTTGGCTGTCCATTTTAGATCTTGCGATATGATAGAACCTAGAAATTTAAAGGTTTCTACTGTTGATACTATGTTGTCTAGTATTGTGAGAGGTGGAAGTATGGAAGGGTTTCTCCTAAAGTCTACCACCATTTCTACGGTTTTGAGTGTGTTCAGTTCCAGATTGTTTTGGTTGCACTACAAGGCTAGTCGTTCGACCTCTCGACCCCAAGTCCACTTGGGTCTTGAACGCAGGTTTGCTAACTTCCAACCCTTAATCACATGAGCTACCGTGTTCCTCATCAGATGAACATAACTCCTGATCACATAGGATGTAGAGCAGGGGTGAAATCTACTTACCTTCCCTACTGGTTTGGAAGTGGATGCACCGTGTGTGTCACATGCGTGCGCCGACCCTCTGCACATGTGCAAACCCTTCTGCACATTGACAGAGGGTAAAAAACGGGTTACTTCCTGGTTAAAACCAGGAAGTAATGACGACTGGCCGGTGGGCGGAGCCTTGAGCTGCCATTGCTACCAATTCTCCGAACCACCAGCCGTCATTGCTACCGGCTTGGCCGAACCGGTCCAAACCGGGAGCATTTCACCCTGGCGTAGAGGTGTTAGAATTTCAGAATCTGAAAGAAAACTGTGTCTCAATAATTCCCGTTGTTTTCACTCGTAAGCGAAGGGCATTGTCGTGTCCCCCTCCCCTCCGACGACCGGCTCTGGGAAGTCTGTATCAAGCGTGGCCACGAAGCCTCTGCAGCTTTGCCAAATTCCTTTCAGATTTCTCAGGCAGGCAGGAATCCAAGGTGTGACTTCAGCAAACCAGATGAGACTTTGCTTGACTCAAGGAATGCCAAAAAGCAGATCCTTTATATAGGCCATGGGGTGTGGCTCCATGACTCAGCACTTATCCAGGCCTGCCCCTCCCTTCCTTCTGCTGACGTCGCCTCTCAATTCTCCAGAAGCGGGGATCCATCCACTGTAAATTCCCTTCCTCCTGATCTGCTGCTGGCAATTCTAACACATGGCTGGCTTCATGCTCACATGCTGTAGAAGTGAAGTTTGTTTGTTCATTCCTGACATTCTGTCCGGGCATGGTGCTAGGGCTGGGGGCTGGAGGCATGCCAGGCCGTTCCTCTTCATTATCAGTCTCTGAATCTGATAACAGGCCCGGCAGGAGATGGGAGGGGCCCGGCTGAGGAGAGGAGGGGGGACAAGGCACAACAGGCATCTTGTTCATTAGGGACATAGCCAAGAGCTGTCAATCTGTCCAAATCACTGAGGTAACTGCATCAATGAGAGAGAGAGAGAGTTTTTTCTTAATCTCTCTTTTATACCATCCCGAAAAGTCGGCAATAAATTCCTTTACACGGATTTGACACGCCCCCCTTACTCTGCATATGCAGTCTGCTATTTATATGTAGACAATTTGCATTGATGAAATTCTGCTGCCGAAGATCTTCAGCACATACAATTAACTATGCACGATCTCTGAAGATTAGACAGCATATTATGATCTTGCAAAGCCCAGGTTATCTGTTTATCTATCTCTATCTCTATCTCTATCTCTATCTCTATCTCTATCTCTATCTCTCTGTCTGTCTGTCTGTCTGTCTGTCTGTCTGTCTAGCTATCTATCTATCTATCTATCTATCTATCTATCTATCTATCTATCTATCTATGGCTGTGTCTGTGTGAGTGTGTATGTTCAAGCATAACTCTGGAACGCCTTGAGCAATTTCAACCAAAGTTGGTACACAGATGATTTACTCTCTGGAAAAAATACTGTGGGGATAAGACACTCCTAACACCCCTCGGGGTGAATCACAGATTAACAGATCTCCGTAACATGCTGTCTAATCTTACATGCATAATTATGTTTGAATAATGTGTTTTCTGAAGCCGTCTAAGATAGCTATCTTAGACGGCTTCAGAAAATAGGTTATGTTGTGACTCCAGCCCCCGAACCTGGCCCCATGCCCGAAAGTGACTTCGAGAGTGAGGGGGAAGGACCAGTAAGACTTATCTCGGGAGCACCGATTCCTTTGGCCCAGCTCCAGGAGCCAGAACCAGGCCAGTCGGAGGACGTAATGAGGCCGTCATCCCCTGATTCCTCCCTTCCCCAGGCTACGCCTTCAGACCCAGCTGATAATAATAATAATCAAGCTTGGATTGATCCACGCTTCAGAAGATTAGAGAGGCAGCGTCATCAAAGGGAACGGTGGGGCAGGAGCCCCACCCCACAGGATATATAAGGAGCTTTGGAACTGCTCTCACTCCACGGGAAGCAAAAGTTTAGCTGATCCATTTCAAAAAGAGCTGAAAGTCTTGCTACGTGAGTCATTTGTTTGAACTTTGGCAGGCAGCTGCAATTTCTCTGCCAGGACTGATAAGAGCCGTGAATCCACTGGCTGAAGGCCAGCTCGTTAATCCGAAGTGTGGAAGGAGACAGAACAGGTTGTTCGAAAATAATTACACATCCATTGTTTGGTAGTTGATCACAAACGAGCTAATTTCTACTTGTTTCGGACTCCACCCATGTTTTTGGCTTTTATTTTCATTCTGCTGTGCTTCTTCATCTCTTGCAGGATCATCCATAACCACGGCTACACAGATCAGGAATGCGAAGAGTACAAATCGGTGGTTTACAGCAACACCCTGCAGTCCATTCTGTCTATTGTAAAGGCGATGTCCGCGCTAGGAATTGAATATGAGAATGCGCAAAGCACAGTGAGTGTGAGACTTGTGACAAAAACCAACATGCAGGCATGCAATGCCCCCCTTCCTGATTATACGCCTTATAATAGTGTAGATGTGCTGCAATGGTCTATGGGGATTCTGAAGAGCACCTTTGGGAAAAACGTCCAGGCCACACTTGTCCTAAGGGGGCTTTTTCAAAAGGCAATGGGTCTTTGTTTCTCCTTGAAGATGTTTCACTTCTCATCCAAGAAGCTTCTTTGGTTCTGACTGAAAGCAAATTCTCCCAAGCCATTCCCCACCATTCAGTTAGAACTGAAAAAGGATTCCTTCCTTCTTTCTTTCCTTCCTTCCTTCCTTCCTTCCTTCCTTCCTTCCTTCCTTCCCTCCCTCCTCCCTCCCTCCCTCCTCCTCTCATTCCTCCCTCCTCCTCCCCTTTCTTCCTTCCTTCCTCCCTCCTCCTCCCCTTTCTTCCTTCCTTCTTCCTTCTTCCCTCCTCCTCTCCTTCTTTCCTCCCTTCCTTCTTCCTCCCCTCCTCCTCCTCTCATTTCTTCCTTTCTTTCTCCCTCCCTCCTCCTCTCATCCCTTCCTTCTTTCCTCCCTCCCTCCCTCCATCCTCCTCCTCTCATTCCTTCCTTTGTCCCTTCCTTCTCTCTCCCTCCCTCCTCCCCTTCCTTTATTCCTCCCTCCCTCCTCCTCCTCTCATTCCTTCCTTCCTCCTCCTCACCTTCCTTCCTTTCTTCCTCCCTCCTCCTCTCTATCTTTCCTCCCTCCCTCCCTTCCTTCCTCCTTCTTCCCCGTCCTCCTCCTTTCCTTCTTTCCTCCCTCCCTCTCTCCCTCCCTCCTCCTCCTCTCGTCCCTCCCTCCCTCCCTGATGTTGTTATTCATTCATTGATTGCAATATTTCTACACCATCCCAGTCCTCATTCACAAACTTCAACTGAAATTCTGAACATCCAGCTGACGGCTCCCATTTAGGAACACGATAAAGGAGAGATTCATGTTCAGTTATTTAATTTCAGGAAGATGAAAAGCAGCTTTACGCCATGGCGGAGATCACAGAGGATGGGTCCATGACTTCCGAACTGGCTGGCATCGTCAAGCGCCTGTGGAAGGATGCAGGGATCCAGGCTTGTTTTGAAAGAGCATCCGAGTATCAGCTCAATGACTCTGCTGCTTAGTGAGTGGCTTTCTTGCAATCGAACTCTACCGTCAATTACCGGCTGATCCTTGGATTCCTCAGGTGAAACCTGCAACCAGTAGAGATGCAAAAGGCTTCACAAGTTAAATACATTTGAGTATCTAAATTATGATGTTTGCATAGTTTTTTTCATACAGCGGTCACCTGGAACTATTTAATTGCAAACAGATTTGTTTTCTTTCTAAATGTAACCTCTGCAAAGATTAGCAGCTTATGTTCTTCACTCATGATTTCGTTTTGCAAAATGTTGATAAATGGGTCTCTCTTTTTCTCTCCCTCTCTCTCTCTCTCTCTCTCTCTCTCTCTCTCTCTGTGTGTGTGTGTGTGTGTGTGTGTGCCTGTGCCTGTGTCTCTCTACTTCTCTTTCTCTGTGTGTGTCTCTCTTTCTCTCTCTCTGTTTCTCACTCTTTCCCTCTCCCTCTCTTTCTCTTTCTCTTTCTCTTTCTCTCTGTGTCTCTCTCTTTCTCCCTCTTGTTCTCTTTCTTTCTCTTTCTCTCTCTCTCCTTTTCTTTTTCTGTCTGTGTCTCTTTCTCTCTTTCTCTTTTTCTTTCTGTGTGTCTCTCTTTCTCCCTCTCGTTCCCTTTCTCTCTCTCTCTTTCTCTCTCTCTCTATTCTTTCTCGTGAGTATATGTCTCTCTCTCTCTCTCTTCTTTTTCTGTTTGTGTGTGTCTCTCTCTCTCTATTATCTCTTTCTCTCTCTCTCTTTCTCTCTGTGTGTGTGTGTGTCTCTCTCTCTCTCTCTTTCCTTTCTCTCTTTCTCTCTCTCTTCTCTGTGTCTCTCTTTCTCTCTCTTTCTCCCTCTCTCTCTTTCTCTCTCTCCTCTCCCTCCTCCTCCCTCTCTCTCTTTCTCTCTTCCCCCCCTCTCATTGATGCAGTTACCTCAATGATTTGGACAGACTGACAGCTCCTGGCTATGTCCCTAATGAGCAAGATGTCCTTCACTCAAGAGTGAAAACAACGGGAATCATTGAGACACAGTTTTCTTTCAAGGACTTGCACTTTCGGTAACCAAGTCATTTTATTTTTCCCATTCCAGTTCTCTTTCTAGTGAATATACGGTATGTAGGTTCACATAAAAAGCAGGGATGTTGGGAGGTTTGTGGTCAAACAAGGTTAAGATGACGGTGACAACCATCAACGCAGAGCAGAGCCAGCGTGACATGATGAGGGAAGTGTTGACTGACACCTGGGGAGGCTGCGGTTGATCTCCTGCCCTGTAAAACCTTGGATGACTTTGAGGTTGACCTCTCAGATTGGTGGTGGAGATGAAATGGAAGTTGCTTTGAACACCTTCTTGAGCTCAGGCACATCATTCCATGGTCTGTTTAGGTACTTCAAAGATGAACTCCATTGATTTGGACAATTTGATTTGATTAAGTTGATTAATCAAATTTAATAAATTGATTAATTTGATTAATTAAATTGATGAATCAAAAAATCAGATTTTATTTGATTAAGTTACTGTTGATCTCACCCCATTCCTATTCCTAAGAGGTCTGTAAGGGGCGGGCATCAGAGCACCAGCGTGCCTACCGTCCCTGTCCTAATGTTCCCTTTAATTGTATTCACTTTATGTATTCAATTCATGCTTATATATATTATCTAATACGTACTCGACAAATAAATAAATAAAATAAAATAAAATAAAGTTTGATGTAGAGAAATGCTTATTATATAATGTTATTGTACTTCAGATCTTCCTTCCTCTCTCTCTTCTCTCTTTCCTTTCTCTCTCTTTCTTTCTTTCTTCTCTTTCTTTCTTTCTTTCTTTTCTCCCTCCTTTCCTTCCTTCCTTCCCTTTCCTCCCTCCCTCCCTCCTTCCTCCTTCCTCCACCCTCACATCCTCCTCCTTCCTCCTCCTCCCCCACTTCCTTCCTTCCTTCCTTCCTTCCTTCCTTCCTTCCTTCCTTCCTTCCTTCCTTCTATCTCCTCCTCCTTTTCTTTCTGTCTGTGTCTCTTTCTCTCTTTCTCTTTTTCTTTCTGTGTGTCTCTCTTTCTCCCTCTCGTTCCCTTTCTCTCTCTCTCTTTCTCTCTCTCTCTATTCTTTCTCGTGAGTATATGTCTCTCTCTCTCTCTCTTCTTTTTCTGTTTGTGTGTGTCTCTCTCTCTCTATTATCTCTTTCTCTCTCTCTCTTTCTCTTTCTCTCTGTGTGTGTGTGTGTGTGTCTCTCTCTTTCTCTCTCTTTCCCTTTCTCTCTTTCTCTCTCTCTTTCTCTGTGTCTCTCTTTCTCCCTCTCGTTCCCTTTCTCTCTCTTTTCTCTCCCTCTCCCTCTCCCTCCCTCCCTCCCTCTCTCTCTCTTTCTCTCTTCCCCCCCTCTCATTGATGCAGTTACCTCAATGATTTGGACAGACTGACAGCTCCTGGCTATGTCCCTAATGAGCAAGATGTCCTTCACTCAAGAGTGAAAACAACGGGAATCATTGAGACACAGTTTTCTTTCAAGGACTTGCACTTTCGGTAACCAAGTCATTTTATTTTTCCCATTCCAGTTCTCTTTCTAGTGAATATACGGTATGTAGGTTCACATAAAAAGCAGGGATGTTGGGAGGTTTGTGGTCAAACAAGGTTAAGATGACGGTGACAACCATCAACGCAGAGCAGAGCCAGCGTGACATGATGAGGGAAGTGTTGACTGACACCTGGGGAGGCTGCGGTTGATCTCCTGCCCTGTAAAACCTTGGATGACTTTGAGGTTGACCTCTCAGATTGGTGGTGGAGATGAAATGGAAGTTGCTTTGAACACCTTCTTGAGCTCAGGCACATCATTCCATGGTCTGTTTAGGTACTTCAAAGATGAACTCCATTGATTTGGACAATTTGATTTGATTAAGTTGATTAATCAAATTTAATAAATTGATTAATTTGATTAATTAAATTGATGAATCAAAAAATCAGATTTTATTTGATTAAGTTACTGTTGATCTCACCCCATTCCTATTCCTAAGAGGTCTGTAAGGGGCGGGCATCAGAGCACCAGCGTGCCTACCGTCCCTGTCCTAATGTTCCCTTTAATTGTATTCACTTTATGTATTCAATTCATGCTTATATATATTATCTAATACGTACTCGACAAATAAATAAATAAAATAAAATAAAATAAAGTTTGATGTAGAGAAATGCTTATTATATAATGTTATTGTACTTCAGATCTTCCTTCCCTCTCTCCCTCCATTTCCTTCCCACTCTCCTTCCTTCCTTCCTTCTCTTTTTCTTTCTTTCTTTCTTTTTTCTCCCTCCTTTCCTTCCTTCCTTCCCTTTCCTCCCTCCCTCCCTCCTTTCCCTCCTTCCCTCCACCCTCACATCCTCCCTCCCCTTCCTCCTCCTCCCCCCACTTCCTTCCTTCCTTCCTTCCTTCCTTCCTTCCTTCCTTCCTTCCTTCCTTCTATCTCCCTCCCTCCTTTTTCTTTCTTTCTTTCTTTCTTTCTTTCTTTCTTTCTTTCTTTCTTTCTTTCTTTTTCTTCTCTCCTCCTTCCTTCCTCCCTTCTTTTACCTTCCCTCCTTTTTTTCTTTCTTCTCTCCCTCTGAAATGTGTCAGCAGTGCACATCAGAAACACACAAAGTGAGTATTTTATTAATCATAGATTCATTCCATAGGATGTTTGATGTGGGTGGACAGAGATCGGAAAGGAAAAAGTGGATTCACTGCTTCGAAGGAGTGACCTGCATTATCTTCTGCGCAGCCCTCAGTGCCTACGACATGGTCCTGGTGGAAGATGAGGAAGTGGTAAGTTGAAGGAGAAAGAGAGGGATTTGCTATGTGGTGGAAAGGATACACTGTGCTTCATATAATTCTTTTTCTTCTGATTTGCTGGACAAGCTAAAAGACTGGATTTACAGATTAACAGAGTTGGAAGGGACCTTGTAGGTCATCTAGTCCAACTCTCCACTCAAGCAGGAGACCCTACACCTACATTTCTGACAAATGGCAGTCCAGACTCTTCTCGAAAGCTTCCAGTGCTGAAGCTCCCACAACTTCTGAAGGCAACTTCTTTTCCATTAGTTGATTGCCCTCACTGTCAGAACATTTCTTCTTATTTCCAGGTTGAATCTCTCCTTGATCAATTTCTACCCATCATTCCTTGTCTGGCCTTCAGGTGCTTTGGAAGACAGCTTGACCCCCTCCTTTCTGTGGCAGCCTCTCAAATATTGGAAGACTGCTATCATGTCTCCCCTGGTCCTTCTCTTCACTAGACTAGCCAAGCCCAATTCCTGCAACCATTCATCATATGTTTTAGCCACCAGTCCCCTAATCATCCTGGTTGTCCTTCTCTGCACTTTTTCTAGAGTCTATGAAGATGTTCTTCTTCATAGGAGCAATTATGAATAATAGATTAATCTAAAAATCTCCTTGTTTTCTCTTCGCACAGAACCGAATGCACGAAAGCCTCCACCTCTTCAGCAGCATCTGCAACCACAAATACTTTGCCAGCACTTCTATTGTGCTGTTTCTGAACAAGAAAGACCTTTTCCAAGAAAAAATAACCAAAACCAACCTCCGCATCTGCTTTCCAGAATACGATGGTAAATTTTCTGGCTTCTTGGGGCAAAATTCTATGGAGGTTCCCACATCTAAGTCATGGATCATCATCTTGGCATGACCCAACTTCGACAAAGGGATGGATTTGCTTTTCAAGATAGCTAGCAAGCCGCAAAATTGAACAAAATTAATTAGGTCAGCTCGTAGATTCCTACATTCTTCCGTGGTTTGGCTCATATTCCATCAGACCTGGAGATGGATTTCTTCTGGTGACATCTTCACCACTGGAGGGCCTTCAGGGCCACAATAGTTCTTAGAGAGAGTATGGAGGAGAAGGAAAACTAAAGACACCAGGTGTCACTCCCGCCCAAGGGTGGGACTCAAAAATTTTAGCAGCCAGTTCTCTGCCTGGTTGCTGGGTGGGTGTGGCCATGGTGGGCGTGGTCTAGTCGGCCTCCTGCACCATGGCCTGGGGGCATTTTTGCCCTCCCCGGGCTCCGGAGGCTTTCCTCGAGCCTCCAGGAGGGTGAAAACAGCCTCCACCGGGCTCCGGAGGCCTTCCAGAGGCCGAAAACAGGCCCATTTCCAGACTTCCAAAACTTCTGGGAGGCCCATTTTTTGCCCTCCCCAAGCTCTGGAGGCTTTTTTTTTTTGAGCCTTTATGAGGATGAAAATGGCCTTCCCCAGGCTCTGGACGCCCTCCGGAGGCCCTCTGGAGGCCAAAAATGGACCCACTTCCGGAACTTCCAGGAGGCTCATTTTTTCGCCCTCCCAGAGCCTCCGTGTGGGCCTTGTACTTGCATCCAAAACAGGCCAAATGGAGACTCCTGCGAGTGGAGGGGTGGGATGGGTGGGGTCAGCCAGTCCTTGCAACTGGTTCAGCGAACCAGAAGTAAAATTAGCATCCAGTTCGCCTGAACTGGTCCGAACTGGCTAACTCCCACCCCCGGTCCTGCCTCAACTTGAACCTTTAAGCGAGAACGATCCTGGACTCCATGTGTTGAGAAAGGTACAGTTTAATAAAGGTCAAGTGAAATACAATAAAGCGAAGCCAGAACTGAAATTTGCACGCCAAAATCTCCCAAGTGAAAATTTTTCCACGCTTAGGCACTTCTCATTGCTGGTTCCCCACCCACCCACCTTCCCTACTGGTTCGCAAATGTGAGTGTGCACGCAGTAGTCACGCATTACGTCCAGGTGAGTGGGTGGAGCCTTCTGCAATTGCCACTACCGGTTAGCACGATCCGGATAGAACCAGCTGAATCCCACCACTGTCCCCCTCCCTCTCCCCCTCCGTTCTGGGGTTCATGGCAGACTGGTACTGAACAATCACGGAACACAGGCATGAGATGGCACTTCTGACTCCAGGATTTTGAGAACTGCATCTTGATTCACCTAGAGAAGTGCCTGCCTGGGGATTCTTACTGTGAGGGATTCAGACAACTTCTGAAGGCAAGCTGTTCCATGGAATCACCTTTAGGCCACCATGCCTAACAAATGAATCATGGTGTGTATGATTAAGAGCCATGGTGGTGCAGTGGTTAGAGTGCAGTACTGCAGGCTACTTCTGTTGGCTGCCAGCTGCCTGCAATTTGGCAGTTCAAATCTCACCAGGCTCAAGGTTGACTCAGGTTTCCATTCAGTGGTGGAATTCAATATTTTTTACTACCGGTTCTGTGGGCATGGCTTGGTGGGCGTGGCTTGGTGGGTGTGGGAGGGGAAAGATAGTTCAAAATTTCCATTCCCACCCCACTCCAGGGGAAGGATATTGCAAAATCTCCATTCCCACCCCACTCTGGGGCCAGCCAGAGGTGGTATTTGCCGGATCTCAGAACTACATTAAATGTCAAAATTTCCGCTACCGGTTCTCCGGAACCTGCTGAATACCACCTCTGCTTCCGTCCTTCCAAGGTGGGTAAAATGAGGATCCAAATTGTTGGGGGCAACAGGCTGACTCTGTAAACCACTTAGAATAAAGTGATCAGATTTCAGCAAAGGCAAAGCGGGACACCATTGACCGGGAGGTGGGGGGGCTGCGCATGCGCGCTGAGTCTTGCCACCTGCCTGAAGGAGGAGGAACAGCTGCTGCTTCTCGACTCTTCCAGGCAGGCTCGGCTCGGCTCTCCTCTCAGCTCTTCCAGGCAGGCTCGGCTCTTCTCTTCCTCTCGGGTGAAGTCAAGCGGCATCTCTCCTCCCTCTCGCGCCCCCTTCTCCACCACTCCCCCCTTCTCCGCCTCCTCCTCTTGCGTTGCTGCCTCCCATTTTCAGAATGGGAGTGAAACAAAAAAAATCGGGACTTTTTGGAATTGCCGCGGAACACGGGACAAATTATTAAAAAGCAGGACTGTCCCGCCAAAAGCTGGACGTCTGGTCACTATAGCTTAGAAAGTAAAACCCTGTGAAACAGTATATAAGTGCAATTGCTATTGCTATTTTGCTGCACAGATCACATTCACACACTAGGTTCATGCCTTTTTGCAAAATACTGATTCCTTGAATCCGGGCTATCAAAATTTGCATTTTTCTTGGTGGGTGTTGGAATAGAGAAACATTGTGTGGGTAAGAAAAGAACACTAGACCACAGTGTATTTTATGAAGAGTCCCCCTTTGTGTTTCTCCCCAAGCAGGACCCAACACTTTTGAAGACGCTGGAAATTATATTAAGAAACAATTTTTGGACCTGAACATCAGGAAAAAAGACAAGGAGATCTACGCCCACTTGACTTGTGCTACAGATACTCAGAACGTGAAGTTTGTGTTCGACGCTGTAACAGATATAATCATCAAAGAGAACCTCAAAGATTGTGGACTCTTTTAATATATATAATATATATAATATATATAACAACAGAGTTGGAAGGGACCTTGGAGGCCTTCTAGTCCAACCCCCTGCCCAGGCAGGAAACCCTACACCATCTCAGTCAGATGGTTATCCAACATTTTCTTAAAAATTTCCAGTGTTGGAGCATTCACAACTTCTGCAGGCAAGTCGTTCCACTTATTGATTGTTCTGTCAGGAAATTTCTCCTTAGTTCTAAGTTGCTTCTTTCTTTGATCAGTTTCCACCCATTGCTTCTTGTTCTACCCTCAGGTGCTTTGGAGAACAGCCCGACTCCCTCTTCTTTGTGGCAGCCCCTGAGATAATGGAACACAGCTATCATGTCTCCCCTAGTCCTTCTTTTTGTTAAACTAGACATACCCAGTTCCTGCAACCGTTCTTCATATGTTTTAGCCTCCAGTCCCCTAATCATCTTTGTTGCTCTTCTCTGCACTCTTTCTAGAGTCTCAACATCTTTTTTACATCATGGCGACCAAAACTGGATGCAATATTCCAAGTGTGGCCTTACCAAGGCATTATAAAGTGGCACTAACACTTCACGTGATCTTGATTCTATCCCTCTGTTTATGCAGCCCAAAACTGTGTTGGCTTTTTTAGCAGCTGCTGCACACTGCTGGCTCATATCTAAATGGTTGTCCACTAGGACTCCAAGATCCCTCTCACAGGTCTTTAAGCTCTTCACAACTTTTCTTTTTTTCCCTTTTCTTTTGCAAAATCTCCTTTGCATCTCTTGGAACTTTTCTTGCCATTTTGAGTCACCTCTTTAAAAAAAAAAAAAAAAAAGCAAATAAGCCTTAGTAGTGCCTCCTTCTGAGTTAATGTGTGTAGCCTGAAGGTGGACATAAAGAAATGGGAAATAATATGACTATTACTGCAAAATTCTAGATCACCAGTAGAGGTCAGCAAAGGGATACAGAAAACTACTGTAATGTTGCCACCTAGTGGTCACTCATCTGTTTGTAGCCAAGTTAGTGATTCAAGAAATAGAAAAATGATCAAATTTAGTTAATCTCTTTAGTATTGCCACAGAGTTTGATACTGTCAAATGTGATACGGAATCTCTAATGAATGCACAATTATTTTTTATTTTTGGGGGGCCATTTAGTCTGGAATATATCTGCAAGCAGAACTTTTAATTTTGCTGAGGATGGGTTTGCTTCGGTCTTATTGTAATCTTTTTCCCAACCCAGATCAATAGATTTCTACTATTGGTGATTCCTGTTAAACATT
The DNA here is from genome assembly GCF_028640845.1 of Ahaetulla prasina. Classification (NCBI taxonomy): domain Eukaryota; kingdom Metazoa; phylum Chordata; class Lepidosauria; order Squamata; family Colubridae; genus Ahaetulla; species Ahaetulla prasina. The sequence goes on from NC_080545.1 coordinate 5,527,802, forward strand.
CCTTGGATTTAAATGTTAGTTGGAGCAGGGGTCCCCAACCTTTCGGACCTCAGGGACCACTAAATTCATAATTTTAAAACCCATGGACCACTGATATGATTTTTTTTAAAAAAAAAGATAAATAGTATTTAGTGCAATGTAAAAAATGAAAATAATTTTTCTGTGGACCACCAGTGGTCCATGGACCACCAGTTGGTGACCATTGAGTTGGAGCATACTGACCTACCATATTTTTCAGAGTATAAGACACACCCTTTTCCCCCAAAAAAGAGGGTGAAAATCTGGGTGCGTCTTATACTCTGAACGTAACCACGCCCAGCTTTTCAAATGGAGGTTTCAGAGGCTGAAAAAAGCATCAGAAAAGAAGCTTCAGAAAAGAAGCCCCCAAACAGAGCTTCAGAAAAAAAAGCCTCCAAACAGAGCTTCAGAAAAAAAGCCTCCAAACAGAGCTTCAGAAAAGAAGTTTCTAAACAGAGCTTCAGAGGCTTTTTTTCTGAAGCTCTGTTTCGGAGGCTTTCAGAGGCAGAAACAAAAGCCAAAGAAAAAAGCAAGGCACAGAGCTCACAACCAAGGAACCTGTTGCTAAAATTCACCTCTGGGAGCAGCTGATTGGGGGGTATTCCAGGAGGCCACCTGCCAATCAGCTTTTTTCTTATTTTCCTCCCCAAAAACTAAGGTGTGTCTTATACTCCGGTGCGTCTTATACTCCGAAAAATACGGTAATTCTGTTTTGCACTGTTCTTGGAAACCAAACCACATCTTCATAATGCCTTTTTGTTAGACATAATAATGTCTTCTAATTAGTACAACAACATATATGAAAGCATCGGTGGGATTAATAAAGATGACTCATAAATGAAAGTCGAGAAAATTCCTGTTGGTTAAAAAAACATCATCCTGTTGCTTCCATCCAGAAATATCTGCTTCTGACAACTCCTTTATTTAGCAATTTACACTGTAATTATCTTGAATTTCCGGATTAAAAATTCAAATTAGCTTGCAGGTAGACAAATAGACAAGAGTACAGAGCCAAAAAAAAAGCCCTTTTGTACAAGTATGATATGTGCACATGAATATTGAGACTTGCACATAAAAATATTCCTACTAACATGTCCCAAAGATGCTTCTCCCCCCGCCCAAAAAAAGGCAAGTGGACTTAGTGTTTCCTTGAAGACTTGCTTCTCATCCAAGAAGCTTCTTCAGCTATGATTTGGGTGGCTGAGAATCTCCATAGACATTCCTAGTAACATGACTAATTGCTAAGGATGGATGGGTAAAAGAACCTTTAAGACTTGTGGACTTCAACTCCCAGAATTCTCCAGCCAGCATAGCTATATGTATGTGGCTTTTAAGAACCGGGGTGGTGCAGTGGTCAGAATGCAGTATTGCAGGCTAATTCTGCCCACTGCCAGCAGTTCGATTTTGACTGGCTCGAGGCTGACTCAGCCTTTCATCCTTCTGAGGTCGGTAAAATGAGGATCCAGATTGTTGGGGGCAACATACTGACTCTGTAAAACCGCTTACAGAGGGCTGTAAAGCACTGTGAAGCAGTATATAAACAGCACATAAGTCTACGTTTATAGGTAAGTTCTGCAGGAGGAGACTTTCGCTGACTCAGCAATACAGGTTTACTGGCAGAACAGCTTTTATCCCATTCTTTTCTGTTTTTAGATGACAGATAGATTGAAGATCCATTGTTTATTTCTCCTTCTATCACATTCTCCACATTGCTTTGAGGTTTGTATAAGGGTAAAAAAAAGTAAAAAAAAAAAAGTAAAAAAAAGTTTTAAAAAAGGGTTAAAAAAAGGGACGCAGTGGCTCAGGGGCTAAGACAGCTGAGCTTGTCGATCGAAAGGTCGGCATTTCGGCGGTTCGAATCCCTAGTGCTGCCGTGTAATGGGGTGAGCTCCCGTTACTAGTCCCAGCTTCTGCCAACCTAGCAGTTTCGAAAGCACGTAAAAATGCAAGTAGAAAAATAGGGACCACCTTTGGTGGGAAGGGAACAGCGTTCCGTGCGCCTTTGGCATGGAGTCACGCCAGCTACATGACCACGGAGACGTCTTTGGACAGCGCTGGCTCTTTGGCTTTGAAACGGAGATGAGCACCTCCCCCTAGAGTCGGCAATGACTAGCACATAAGTGCGAGGGGGACCTTTACCTTTTAAAAAATGACTCATGTAAATTCTTGATTGATTAGAACATAGAATCATAGGATGGGAAGGTCTTCTATCCAGAGTCTAAGTCAGAAGACATTATACCATCCTGGTTAAATGGTTTTCCAGTCTGAAAACTTTCAGTAAAGGAGCACCCATAGCTCTGAAAGGCGAGTTATTCCATTGGTTATTTGTTCTCACTGTTAGGAAATGTCTGTTTAGTTCCAGGTTAGTTCTCATCCCATTACTTCCTGCCCTGTCCTCTGGTGCTTTGGAGACTTAAACTTAGACTTTAGAACTAACTTTGTTGTCACTTTGAATGTGCACTAATCGGCATACATTAAAACAAAATTTCGTCGCATGCGGCTCTCACCACTTCTAATATACACTACATAAATATGACAAACAAACAAATAAATACAAAATTATGTATACACCTACATATATTACCATATTGTTTGGACTTTAAGACGCACCTGACTATAAGACGCACCTAAATTTAGAAGAGGAAAACAACAACAAAAAGTTGTTGGCTTCACTTTTTTTTTTGGCCTGTTTTCTAGGCTTTTTCAGCCCGTTTTGGGGGCTTTTTCCAGGCAGTTTTTGAGGCTTTTTTTTTGGCCGATTTTTGAAGGTTTTTTTAAGCATCTTTGAGAGTTTTTTTTGCCCTGTTTCAGGACTTTTTTTTTTTTTTGGTCCATTTCTTCTGAAAAAACAGGTCCAAAAAGCTTCAAAAATAGGCCAAAAAAAAATGCCTTGAATATAGGCCAAAGCAAGCCCCAAAATGAGCCAACCCCCCCCCTCAAAAACGGGCCAAAAAAAGACCCAAAAACAAGGTGTGCGGAGCCCAAAAAATGGCTGGCGGGTGGGCGGGGCTTCAGCAATATTCAGTCTATAAAACGCACAGACATTTTGACGTCCTTTTGGGAAACAAAAAAGTGCCTCATACTCCGAAAAATACAGTATATGACGCAGAGAAAGAACACAGTCTAGTTCAGATGTGTACATGTGCATTGTGAGAAAACCAAATCTTGCAAGTTTACTAGAAGAATGGATGGCTTAGGGAGCAAAGCTGATACAGAATCTGGTAGCCCTGCTAGAAATACTTTGAAACGTCCTCCCAGATGAGAGTAACAGAAACAAACTGTTGTGGGGTCTCTAACAATTGTTTGAGCTCTAAATGCATAGCGCTTATAAGCAGCATTAGTCAATTCCCTGTTCTTTGTGATAGTCCCTCACGAACTGGAAGACAAGTTATCATGTCCCCTACAGAGATCCATGGCTACAACTTCATTTTTTTATTTTTTTTTAAACAATATATTTGGATGCAAGGACCAAAGAGTTGGTAACGAGGAATCTGTGTCCTGGTTTTATTTCTTTAGAAAGAGCTTTGACTATTTCCATGGGACGTTCTGTGAGAAATAACATTTAATTAAAGGAAGATAACCCTAACCCTAACCCTAACCCTAACCCTAACCCTAAGTTTAACTCACAGAATCATCTATGGTAATGTCCTTCCTGTCAAAGACTACTTCAGCTTTAATTGCAATAATACAAGGGCAACCAATAGATTTAAACTTAATGTCAACCGCTTTAATCTAGATTGCAGAAAATATGACTTCTGCAACAGAATCATCAGTGCTTGGAATACTTTACCTGACTCTGCGGTCTCTTCCCATAATCCTAAAAGCTTTAACCAAAAACTTTCTACTATTGATCTACTTTCTATCTACTAATTCACCCCATTCCTAAGAGGACCATACGGGGCGTGCATAAGCGCACAAACGTGCCTACCGTTCCTGTCCTATTGTTTTTCTTTTCTTCTTCCTATATATGTTTATATGTGTATATACTATATAATCTTTTTGTATGATGTTGTGACAAAATAAATAAATAAAAATAAAATAAATAAATAAAAAATGTTGGCCAAGAGCGCCCCCTGCCGTCTGACTTCATGCATATTGTCATACAGGTAGCCCTCAACTTAACAAAAGTTCACTTGGTGATTGTTCAAAGTTGCAGTGGCACTAAACACATGTGATTTATGACCATTTTTCACAGTTGTAGCATCTCCATGATCGTGTGATCCAAATTCAGATGTATGACGACTGTTTCATACTTATAACTGTTGCAGTATCTCCAGTGAAGCTACGTTTAAAAAATAAAATGATGGAAGCATCGCTAGAGAAAACAATAAGAAGAGTTAAGAATGGAATCTTAAAACCTCATGACATCTCCTGAACGAAGTCAAAAAAAGACTTTTTCTGGAAGACTCCAGAAAGTACAGCTAGACATGCAGCACTATTGAAAACTAAAATAGTTGAATTTATGAATATACATAATCCTGCCACACGAGGGCAATCTGGTATCATTTACAGTTTATATTGGTTTATGAGTTATTTTGGTGGCATCACCAGCAATTACAGTAGTGGCCAAAATTGTGGAAACCTTTTGGGAAAAGTGTATTTTCTGAAACTAGCTAATAATGCCACTTTTTTTTGCAGTAGTACCATAAAATTATGTATCAATGGAAAGATAACTTAATCAAGAGTGTAATGCAATAACTTTTATGAAGGATTTGATATTAGAACAGCAGTTACAGTATAAAGAAGAAAAGTGAAACACATAGAAAAAACAAGATATACAAAAATTATCACCATAGAAAAACCGAGAGATACAAAAATTATCACCATGTCAGTTAATACTTAGTTGGGTAACCTTTAGCGTGAATTTTGGCCTTACAACGTCTTTCCCATGGAGTGAACCAAGTCTTTTAGTTCTGCAGCTGGCATTATGTGAAACCAAGATTGAAGGATTTTTTTCTATTAACTTGGTTTTATTGCTGCGTCGTTTCTGACTAGCAAGTTTCTTTAGCCTGCTCCATAGATTTTCAATTGGGCGAACACACAAGGAAAATTTGTCTTTGATGCATACGCTCTCAGCGTACACAAAAGAAAAGATACACTCGTCAAGATTGTATCTTGACTGTAGAAATGTTTTTTGGCAGGAAACCAGAAATAGGGTGCTTGACCATGCTGTAACACACACACACCACACACACACACACACACACACACACACACACACACACACACACACACTAACTCAAGCTTTCATTTGGTGTGGTTTTTGCGAGGCAGAGCTACCCAGGGGTTCTTATTGATTAAATATACATCAGGGGTGAAATCCAGCAGGTTCTGACAGGTTCTGGAGAACCGGTAGCGGAAATTTTGAGCAGTTCAGAGAACCAGCAAATACCACCTCTGGCTGGCCCCAGAGTGGGGTGGGAATGGAGATTTTGCAATATCCTTCCCCCAGGATTGGGGTGGGAATGGAGATTTTGCAATATCCTTCCTCTGCTACGGCCACCAAGCCACGCCCACAGAACCGGTAGGGAAAAAATTTGGATTTCACCCCTGATATACATGCTTATAATGTCAGAGAATTGTGTCCATCCCCTTAGCACTCCATAAAAGGAAGAGTGCTTGAGTTTTATTTTTACAGTTATAATGTACACTGAAGATGGCATTTAATTTCATGGTACGAGGTGCAATGACAATAAAGTACCCTAAACTAAAAATGTGTTTCTCCTGATTTTTTCCCCCGCTGGTGGTTAAATCTGGCTAGTCAGAAATGTTTATTTTCAGGTTTTAAATACTTCTCCAAGGTAGGGTAACCAACAGAGAAGACTCTCTGTCTTGCTGTGACAACAGATTAAAAAGAAAAACTTCTGCTTCTTGCTAATACAAAGCAAAAACTATAATCAGCGGTTCAATCCCACTCCCGTTTCATTTCTATAGATGCTAAGTGTTTTGGATGAAGCCAGAATCTATATATACAGTATATATGTGTGTGCGCGCATGCATGTGTGTATGTATGTTCCAGCATAACTCTGGAATGCCTCGAGCAATTTCAACCAAATTTAGTACCCAGATGTCTTACTCTCTGGAAAGAAATACTATGGGGGTAAGACACCCCTAACACCCCTTGGGGTGTGTGTTCTGTTAAGATACAGCCTGTTGTGCCTTAAAATGGCTTCTACTGTACTGCCTTAAAATGGCTTCTACTGTTCAGCACAGTGGAGTTGCCATGGTTACAGCTTCACAGTACTCCACAAGGGGGCTCCCTCTGGCAAGAGGGAAAATCCAACATTAGAAATTATATTTGGCCTGGACATTTTCAACAAGGCTTTGATTATTCTTGAGGACAAATGTATGGCCATGATCAATAAAACATTACTGCAACTCGGCCTGCCTGCAGCACTACGAGACCGACACGACATACTTCACACAGATTACATATGAGAAAAGAACTACAATGTCAAACATTTTAGTGCAGGGGTCACCAACCTTTCGGATCTCAGGGAGCACTAAATTCATAATTTTAAATCCTATGGACCACTAATATGATCTGCCTAATGACCGGCTGGGTGGGGGTGGCTAGGTGGACATGTGACTGGGTGGGCGTGGCCAACTTGATATCACTCACATGGAGGAGTGCCTTGCCATCCTCTACCCGCCCCTCCCCTCCACTCCACCCCTTACCTCCCTGCCCGGGCTCCTTAGGGCCCCAACAGGAAGCAGTTGTTGGAGCTAAGCAGTCACCATGAGAAAGAGTTGGCAAAACAGTTCAGTTCAAATTCGATCTGACTGAGAAGGAGACTCAGCAGAAGCACCTCACTGAAGACTAGGAGCATAGGCTTTTCAAGCAGAGGGAAGACCTGCAGGAGTGCAAGTCCAGGTACCAGCGCCTGGAGGCTCGGTGGGCTGAGATGATCAGCCAGTTCCAGGCCATGATGCTGTCCCACTGGAACAAGGCCCTCCGGCTCTTTGCCAGCAGCGTCCCTTCCCTCCAGCCTTTGCCTGAAGCCCTGCACCAGGAGGCTGAAGCAGACCCCAAGTCAAAATTTCTGTCCCCCTCCGACCCTCACAAAAAGACCCTAAAGTGGGAGACTCTCTTCAGCAACACAACCATTCAGTGCATGCATCCGCTCCAGGGGCCATAGTTTGAGGACTCCTGATTTCGTACAATATCAAAAATGCAAACCATTTTTCTGCGGACCACCAAAAGTTTCTCGCAGACCACCAGTGGTCCACGGACCACCGGTTGGTGACCACTGCTTTAGTGCATATATAGTGGACAAGAAACCACTTCTAAACCAAGATCAGAAAAAAGCTTACTGTCAGGCCTGGAAACCATACTAGACTTTAGGGTTCCAGACGCTGCCACATTTTTCCCCTGAGGGGAAAACTGAGGGGAAGAAGGGGGGCTGAGGGGTATGGTAACATTCTTCAAGCGGTCAAGGTCGGATGGTGTTCACATCTGCAGGAAGGGTGGCGAGAAGATATTCGAATGAACTGGGAGAACGTGGGACCCTGTGACCATCAAAGGGGTCAGGGGGGTGGGACTCTTGGGGTTTGTATAACTGGGGAAAGAATCCGGAAGTTCAGTTTTGGAATTTCACTCATCGTGTGCCAGTTTCCTCATGCTAGTAAAGAACTCTGAAAGACAATGGCTTCTGAGTTTTTTTTATGCAGAAAAGGTTTTTCTGGAACCTTGACACTTACCAAATGATCATAAATCAGCTACCAAAACAACAAGGTGGTGTCATTTTACTTGACGCTTCTGGGGAAAAACATTTTTAATTAATTTAATTCTCACCGAAATCAGGGCTCAGGGTGAAGTTGCTCTTCCTGTCCACAGGATTGGGATAAATAAATAAATACCCGGGCGATGCCGGGTTATCACCTAGCATAGAAATAAAGCAAAGCAAGGATTTGACTTAGATAAAGGGTAAACTGCACCCCTTAAACAATATATCCTTGGGGGGGAGAGGCACAATATTTTGTCTTTTCCTTACACACCTACATGCAGCTGGAATGCTACCCAGATCGGTTTGTTTTCTCTGCTGAGTCACTGTTTAAGAAAACACAAGCCATCTGCAAGGAGATTCTTTTGTCCCAACCCTTTGTGAGCCTAACTTATCATTTGCTACAGCCACAGAAATTATAATATGTGCCGTTGGAAGCTGCCAGCTCTGGAGAGTATATGTAAGATGCAGCTTTGGACTCAAGGTTTCCCTTAAGTATAGTTCACTCTTTCTGCATTTTTTTGTCAACCTATAATAAAGACCCCGGCTTTAAGTTCTCCGATTGCAGGGTGGACCTGCAGAGGAACAGAGCTGTTAATTTTCTGAATAACCTCCTATTTAGATTTCTTGGCTCCTAGCATGTCTACTGCAAAGAAGTACACTTTGCTAAAGTCAGAAGACTTTTTGTCCCTACTAACCTCACAACCTATGCTGATAAAAACACCACCACCACCACTACTACTACTACTACTACTACTACTACTACTACTACTACTATTACTACTACTACTTCTTTCCTTTCTTCCCCTTCCTCTTCTCTTCCTCTTCCTCCTCTCAGTCTAGCCTAGTCTAGTCTGGTCTACTATTATTTTCCATTCCATTCCATTAAATTCTATTCCATTCCATTCTCTATTCCATTCAATTTTCTATTCCTTTTGTATTCCATTCTATTCCGTTTTCTATTCCATTCTATTCCACTCCATTTTATTCCACTCCACTCCACTCCATTTCATTCTCTATTCCGTTTTCCATTCCATTCCATTCCATTATTCTCCATTTCATTCTATTATTCATGCTTGGGAGTCTTCTACTAAGTCAAGCTGAGAAGTTAAACTAAGGGTTAAGAATCTGGAGTCAATTATTTACCACCAAGCTCAGTAAATGTGGGTTTAGATTTCTCCTGGTAGAACAATATTTTTTGTACGCTTGGTTGCACGCCTGACGAAGAGTTTATCTCGAGTGCAGCCTCCCCACTTATGTCTAATTTTCAGCATTTATTTTTAGGGATGCGCAACATTTACCATTCCAGGAATCAACGTTTCTGAGAAACTCATTCTGTTTTCTCCTCAGATCAAGCTGATCCAGGTCTTTTCAACAGGAACACTATGTCGGAGTTTCCAAGAATTTCACTTCAAGGAATGCAGTTTCCCCTCCCCCACACACACAAAAAAATAGGGACCTATCTGAATAGAATTTAAAAGAAAGAAATTAAAAGACGCTTGCTCCTGGGGAGGAAAGCTATGGCAAATCTAGACAGCGTACTAAAAAGCAGAGACATCACCCTGCCAACAAAAGTGTGTATAGTCAAGGCAATGGTTTTCCCAGTCGCAATGGATGGCTGTGAAACTTGGACCATAAAAAAGGCTGAGCGCCAAAGAATTGAGGCCTTTGAACTCTGGTGCTGGAGAAGATGTGTTGTGCCTCGTCCTCCCTCCTCTCCTCAGCCGGGCCCCTCCCGGCTCCTCCCGGGCCTGCTATCAGATTCGGAGTCTGATAAGGAAGATGGCCCCATGGCCGGACAGAATGTCAGGAATGAACAAACAAACCTCACTCCTACAGCGTGTGAGCAGGGACCCAGCCACGTGCTGGAATTACCGGCAGCAGATCCAGCGGAAGAGAATTCATAGTGGGAGGATCCCCGCTTCCAGAGATCTGAGAGGTGACGTCAGCAGAAGGAAGGGAGGGGCAGGCCTGGATAAGTGCTGAGTCATGGAGCCACACCCCATAGCCTATATAAAGGACCAGCTTGAGTCAAGCAACTTTGAGTCAAGCAAAGTCTCATTTAGTTTGCTGAAGTCACAACTTGGATTCCTGCCTGCCCTGAGAAATCTGAAAGGAATTTGGCAAATCTGCAGAGGCTTCGTGGCCACGCCTGATACGGACTTTCTAGACTCGGTCGTCGGAGAGGGAGGGGGACACGACAAGACTCCTGCGAGTCCCTTGGACTGCAAGGCGATCCAACCAGTCAGTCCTAGAGGAGATCAACCCTGACTGCTCTTTAAAAGGCCAGATCCTGAAAAGGAAACTCAAATGCCAAAGTATTTGAGTTTCCTCTTCAGGATCTGGCCTTCTGAAGAGCAGTCAGGGTCGATCTCCTCTAGGACTGACTTGTTTGCTCGCCTTGCAGTCCAAGGGACTCGCGGGAGTCTTCTCCAGCACCAGAGTTCAAAGGCCTCCATTCTCTGGCGCTCAGCCTTCCTTATGGTCCAACTTTCGATGTTATTATGGTTTTATCTTAATTTAACATTTTATCTTGTCTATTGTATTGTCGGCATGCTTTCCATATATGTATTTGCTGATGCTTTGTTTAAACTTATGTTTGTGTTTGTCCGTATAAAGTATCTATGGAGATCCTTGACCGGGATGCCTTATGCACGGTCACTCATGCTCTTGTCACTTCTCGACTGGATTATTGCAATGCTCTCTACATGGGGCTACCCTTGAAGTGTACCCGGAGACTTCAGTTAGTCCAGAATGCAGCTGCGTGGGTGATAGAGGGAGCACCACGTTGCTCCCGGGTAACACCGCTCCTGCACAGTCTGCACTGGCTTCCTGTGGTCTTCCGGGTGCGCTTCAAGGTTTTGGTTACCACCTTCAAAGCGCTCCATGGCTTAGGGCCCGGGTACTTACGGGACCGCCTGCTGTTTCCACATGCCTCCCACCGACCCATACGCTCTCACAGAGAGGGTCTTCTCAGGGTGCCGTCCGCCAAGCAGTGTCGGCTGGCGGCCCCCAGGGGAAGGTCCTTCTCTGTGGGAGCACCTACTCTCTGGAACGAACTTCCCCCCGGTTTACGCCGATTGCCTGACCTTCGGACCTTTCGCCGGGAACTGAAAACTTATTTATTTATACAAGAGGGACTGGCCTGATTTTTAAATTCTAAATTTTAAATTTTAAATTTTTAATGGTAATTTTACTGGGTATTTTATATGGTCAATTGGACGGTTTTAATTTCGGCCTTTTATTGAATAAGTTTTTTAATTGCTATTTTAATATGTATATTAACTGTTTTAAATGAAGGCTGTCCCTGAGTCCTTCAGGAGAAGGGCGGTATAAAAGTTTAATTAATAAATAAATAAATAAAATAAATATCCTCAGTCATCCAGGTCATGGTTGTCCCAAAGGTGCTTTTTTCAATTGGCAACTGGACTTGAAACATTTCATTTCTCATCCCGAAATGCTTCTTCAGGTCTAGAGGTGGAAATCAGCCAGTTCCAATGTTGGGATTCAAGTCATTTAACAACCAGTTCTCTGTCTTAGTGATTTCTTCCAAAAACCAGTTTGCCAAACTGCTCAGAAAGTTAACAACCAGTTCTCCCGAAGTGGTGCGAACTGGCTGAATCCCACCACTGGCCAGTTCGTATGGGTTCGGGCACCCACTCGCCCTGGCTCATAAGTCGTCCTATTTAGGCATGTTTTTGAGGTCAGGCACATGCGGGGAAGGCATGTGAGTGAGCAAAGTGCGTGCACAGAAGGCCGGGGGCATCAGAGGTGAAATGCTCCCAGTTCGGACTGGATCGCCCAATGCGGTAGTGATGGGGGCAGATGATTCGGAGAACCGGTAGCAAAAATCCCTGCCACCCCCACCCCCCACATGCTCAGCTGAGCCGCGCAATCATCAGAGGGTTTTTTTTTCTCTTAAAAGCATTTTTTCTTCAGCGGAAAAAGTGCTTTTAAAAGTAACAAAAAAAGCCTCTGATGATTGCGTGGCTCAGCTGGGATTGTCAGAGATTTTTAAAAGCATTTTTTTACAACCTCTTCAGCCGAAGAAAAAACTGTAGAAAAAATTCTTTTAAAAGGCTCCTCTGATGATCCCAGCTGAGTTGCCTGATCATCAGAGACTTTTCTTTTCTTTTAAAGGCAAAAAAAAATGCTTTTTTTTTCCAGGCAACTCAGCTGGGATCGTCAGAGCTTTTTAAAAGCATTTTTTCTACAACCTCTTCAGCCGAAGAGGTTGTAGAAAAAATGCTTTTAAAAGTATTAAAAAAAAAGTTGGCCACACCCAACCAGTCACATTACCCACCACCACCAAGCGACACTCACAGAACCGGTAGTAACAAATTTCATATTTCACCACTGGGGCGCATGCACGGAAGGCACATATCTGAAGTGAGCGTGTTGCACGTGGGGCAAACCAGTAGTAAGAATCTTGGAAACCCACCACTGTTCAGTTCAGAACTGAACCAAAGGCCCTCCCAATGCTGTTATTCAGTTAACTAAGCTGTACGCGGTGGCTCAGTGGCTAAGACGCTGAGGTTGTCGATCGAAAGGTCGGCCATTCAGCGGTTCGAATCCCTAGTGCCACGTAACGGGGTGGGAGCTCCCGTGACTCGTCCCAGATTCTGCCAAACTAGAAGTTCGAAAGCAGGTAAAAAATGCAAGTAGAAAAATAGGGACCACCTTTGGTGGGAAGGGAACAGCTTTCCATGCGCCTTTGGCATTGAGTCATGCCGGCCACATGACCACGGAGACGTTTTCGGACAGCGCTGGCTCTTCGGCTTTGAAATGGAGATGAGCACTGCCCCCTAGAGTCGGGAACGACTAGTACATATGTGCGAGGAGAACCTTTACCTTTACCTAAACTGTATAAAATTAAAACTAGCCTCCTATTTTTATTTATACTATCATTTTGTCCGAGGACACAAGGTCAGGAAATCTCCAAAAACCAAGCAATCCAGATGTTCAGCATTTAACAACCCACTGTTCTCCTCAAACCTTACATACAACTGTGCTTACTGGTTTGAAAATCCATAACATGCGCCCCCTTTCTCTTTTTTCTTTCCCCCTTAAATTTCTAAAAGTAACCCTCCCTCGCTGGGTAAAGCAAAGGCTTTTAGGAATAGAGTTGTTTATAGCTTTGCTATAAATCAACATGACTCAACCAGTGTGACTCAACCAGGGAGACGATCTATATTTTTCCAGAGATTTTCCTCAGTGACTTCTCTCCCAGCTTCAATTGTCGTTCACGGTGGAATTACATCCTTCAAAGCTTACAAAAGAGACGTGCTCTTAGAAAATGACATGCCCACACTAAGAAAATTAAGGAAAGTAGAATGTAACATGATTTTCTGGCTAGTTCTCCAATCCAATGGACCAGTTTTGCTGGAATGGAGAACTCTCCCTTTCCTCTTGTTAGACCCCGGAGCTCCAGTAGGGTAATAATCAGCTGCCAATGGTGCTTTTTTCAGGAGGCACCTGGATTTTCTTGTTTTTCCTTGAAGACGTTTCGCTTCTCATCCAAGAAGCTTCTTCCGCTCTGACCGGATGGTGGGGAATGGAAGGATTTATATGTTGTGACCGAGGCCCAAGTAGTGATTACCAAACACAATTCAGTCCTGAACAAACTTATTTTATTAAAACAGCTGAGAATTAATCCATTCTCTGCTTCATCCAAAACAAATTCTTCACAAACAGACCTGTGGCCTTATCACTAACCTTTCTTGTCTTTGGCAACCTGCCAAAGGCTTTTCTTGGCAAAAGCTCCACAAAGTTCAAGAGACGCTGACAAGAAGCAATGGAATCAACGTTGCTTTTCTACAAAGAACCCAATGGCTCATTGCTGCTCTTTTAAGCCTTATGGGAGGGGCCAATCATCTCCTGGCCTTACTCCTGAGTCGTCCTTTTTGCTTCAACTGCTCTTGCCTTCTGGCAGTTCTTTGCATGTGTGCAATAGGAACAGGCTCCTCCTGTTCCTCTGCCTCTCTGCTGTCTGCTTTTGGAGGCTCTGGAGTTCGCATATCACTCCCAGATAGCCCTGGCCCCATCTCTGCCTCTGACACAGAGCCCTTGTTCGGGCCTTCCCCTGACCCCAGGACTGGCCCATCACCCTCCCCAGCCTCCTCACTGTCCAACTCCACTGCCAGGTCTGCAGGCTGCTGGCAGACCACAACATTACACTCCTTGCAGACAGCTGGTCATTTGCATCCTTTTAGAGAGTTGTTGAGGCCACTTGGAGGTTTATCTGTGTCCTCAGGATCACCTGAGGAGTGCAAATGAACGTGGAAACTTCTTGGCTGGAGGATTTTTTTTCTGCTCTGTGTCCCTTCACTTTTGAAGACAGGGTGCAGTCTGCTGAGGATGAGTCTGTGTTGTCGGCATCTCAAACCAAAGTGCAAATGATTCCTATAATCTGCATTTTTTTCCTCTGGAAAATCCATTCATACTCCCGCACCATTCGAAGGGTGTTGATCCCAAAGCGCAAAGCTAGAAGTCTACAGCGATTCTCATTCATCCATGTCATGGTTGTATTGTGGTCCATCAGTGGCCTGTGGAGCTGGCAACGGAGTTGGACAGCAATGAGGCTGAGGTGAGGCCAGGGAGGGAGGCCCTCTTTAAATACCTTTTATGGCCATGGACCCCCAAAGTTAATTCAAGATTTAAAGCACTAAAGGTAAAGGTATATGTCAGTGTTGGCAAACCTTTCGTGTTCTTGCGTGCCGCTCGCGTGCTGGAAGTGGCATGCGAAACTGTCCCGAGGCAAATGCAGGCCTTGCCGGCTCCCATCATGTTCCTGTGCTCAAATGTGCGCTGGCCAGCTGGCTGTTGTGCACACGTTGCTGGCGACCCCGGAAGTGCAGCGGTCCATCGCGCATGCGTGTTGGCGAACCTCTGGCATGCGTTCCGCCTCGCACATGTGCGGTCTGCCAGCATCGTGCGCACCCAATGGCCAGCTGACTGGCACGCATTTGAGCACAGGAATGAGACGAGGAGCCGGCAAGGGCGCACATTTGCCTCGGGACGGTTTCACGTGCCACTTCCAGCACGCGTGCCATAGCTTCGCCGACACTGGTATATGTGCTAGTCGTTCCTGACTCCAGGGGGCGGTGCTCATCTCCGTTTCAAAGCCGAAGAGCCAGCGCTGTCCGAAGACATCTCCGTGGTCATGTGGCCTGCATGACTAAATGCCAAAGGCGCACGGAACGCTGTTACCTTCCCACCAAGGGTGGTCCCTATTTTTCTACTTGCATTTTTTATGTGCTTTCGAACTGCTAGGTTGGCAGAATCTGGGACAAGTAACGGGAGCTCACCCCGTTACGCGGCATTAGGGATTCAAACCGCTGAACTGCCGACCTTTCAATCGACAAGCTCAGCATTTTAGCCACTGAGCCACCACGTCCCTCTATATTCGACATCATATAAACGTAATCATTAAATACATAAATTACAATTGTCTCCAATTCGTGTATTCTGAAATATTTACTATGCCGTATTCTGCATGGATTCTTTAATGACATCATGATCAAAAGCCCCCACATACCCTTTTTGGACCTACAAAGAACAGGGATTTTGATCACAATGCACCACCATTTTGCAGATGTTCCCATCTGCATGCATATCACAGGAGCTCCAGTTAACATACGACGTCAATAAATTATATAGTCTATTATAACAGCTATTTTTTTCCCTTGCACGACATTGTTTTTCTTCCATTAACGCTTAAAATATGTCCTCGCAATGTTTTTAAAGCAAATTAGTACGGAAATTTTCTAAGAGCTATTTTGGGACTTCACCATTTCTCGATATCCTGTCTCTCAACCCTTTTTAATTAAGGCATCTTATGATTCAGTTTCTTATGAATTTTAGGAGAACTTCCTGCCAGGAGGTCTCCTGACAAAATAGACTAATTATAAATGGTTCCACTCAATTATGGAGAATTATCACTGTTCTTGTTATGAACAGATAGGGTGCATTAAAAAAATGCCTCTAAGAGGCCACAGTTTGACTTTACATCTTATGCTTAATGAGGACCAATTAAGATTCCTAAAAAAAGCCAGATTCCTAAAAGAAAAAGCGGAAGCAAAACATATTTTTCACAACACAACAAAGAATGTTTCTGATTTTTGAACGTCTCACGTTCCCCATCTGAGGCGGGATTCTAAGGCAGAAATTTTGCAAATAGAATAGAATAGGAAGCGACTTACAGATGGCAAAAAAAAAAAAAAGATTAAAGTTGTTAATGAAATATTAAAGGCCTTAACTTGTATATCGACTGAAGGGTTGAAGGCCAAAGATGGTTAATGACTTTGTTTCAAAATGTCCTTGTTAAGAAGTGACGACCACTGATATGCATATTAGGTAGTCCATAATTTTTTTTTTATTTGAATTTATATCCCGCCCTTCTCCGAAGACTCAGGGCAGCTTACACTATGTTAGCAATAGTCTTCAACCATTTGTATATTATATACAAAGTCAACTTATTGCCCCCAACAATCTGGGTCCTCATTTTACCTACCTTATAAAGGATGGAAGGCTGAGTCAACCTTGGGCCTGGTGGGACTTGAACTGGCAGTAATTGCAAGCAGCTGTGTTAATAACAGACTGTCTTAGCAGCCTGAGCCACCAGAGGCCACATTCAATGGCCACAAGCTGGACTTTCTCTAGAGAAACAGTTCCAACCGGATAATTTTGATGTCTGATTTTAAGTTCTTTATATACTGTGGTCTTTAAAAATGGTATCAAAAACATAACAATGATGAAACCACGGGTAAAATCCAGCAGGTTCTGGAAAACCAGTAGTAGAAATTTTGAGCCGTTCAGAGAACCGGCAAATACCACCTCTGCCTAGCCCCAGAGTGGGATGGGAATGAAGATTTTGCAATATCCTTCCCCCAGGAGTGGGGAGGGAATGGGGATTTTGCAGAATCCTTCCCCTGCCATGCCCACTAAGCCACACCCACAGAAATGGTAGTAAAAAAAAATTGGATTTCACCCCTGGATGAAACTGCTAAAATTATACTCATGCCATATTGATAATATTACTAAAACAAGGAGACTGAATGTGTAGGAAATGGAGAGGCAGAGACTGGGGCTGGAGTCAAGAGAGCAATTAGACTAGAGTCATTACGTTGCCACAAGCTGTTCAAGTACACATCTCAAAAACATTGAGATTCGTTTTGGACAATAAAAGAAGATTTAAGGCATTAGAAATAAACAATAGTAAATAACACATATGATTGTAAATGAACCGTGATATTTTATTCATCTATTTTGCCAGTTGTTTAAAAGGTTTTTTTTAACTGTTTAGAGTTATTATAATAAGTTCTGTACATTAATATGACAGTCCACCAGGATAAATATTCAGTAAGACTCCAGAGGTTAAATATTATTCTCTTATTCTAATCCTGCAAAACATGTAAATCGGGTCATTTAAATACTAAGAGTTCCTATGATTTTTCTAAAAAAAAAAAAAGAGGCTTATTTTTTTATTTTTATTTTTTTGCAAGCATTCTCAGAATATATAGGAATAAGAAAATAAAAGAAATATGAGGAAGGAAAAGGAATAGGTTGGATATAAAGGAAAAGAAAAAGATTGTGAGTTAAAATTAAGGAATATAAGAATATGTGTCCTGCTAATGCAGATAATTCATTGTATTTATTTTAAACAATGAACGTTTAAATAAGGATCTTTCACGTCAGCAATAGTAATTCAAATCTCACTGTCCAGCTGTTTATTTTTGTCCAACAGCTGGCCAGCCAAAAGGGCGGAAATGTCCAAACGGAGTAATAAATATTAATATGTTGTTGACCAGCATAATATTAATGTCATAAATTGCAGTTATTAATTTGTTCTTATTCTTTATGTGTATGTTTTTGTCTGAAAAGCAGTTTTCTGTCTTATGCTTTCTTTCCCTTTGCCTGACGTTCTAGAAATAGCGATAGCACTTAGACTTATATATCGCTTCACGCTGCTTTACAGCCTTCTCTAAGCGGTTTACAGAATCAGCCTCTTGCCCCCAACAATCTGGGTCCTCATTTTACCCACCTCGGAAAGATGGAAGGCTGAATCAACCTTGAGCCACTCAGGATCGAACTGCTGGCTGTGAGCAGAGTCAGCCTGCAATACTGCACTCTAACCACTATGCCACCAGGAAGGAGAATGAGAAAGGGAATAAGAGAGGAAGGAAGGAAGGAAGGAAGGAAGGAAGGAAGGAAGGAAGGAAGGAAGGAAGGAAGGAAGGAAGGAAGGAAGGAAGGAAGAGCAATAGCTCTTAGACTTATCTACTGCTTTTCAGTACTTTCCAACTCTCTATAAGCAGCTTAGGGAGACAGCCTCTTGCCCCCAACAATCTGAGTCCTCATTTTACAGACCGGAAGGACGGAAGGCTAATCAACCTTGAGCCTGGTGAGATTTGAACTGCCAAATTGCAATCAGCCAGCAGTCAGCAGAAGCGGACTGCAGTACTGCATTCTAACCACTGCACCACTGTGGCTCATATATTTGGTATATTTGCTCTACTGGGAAGAAAATTTCATTTCTTTCACTAGAAGAAGGAATAATACTTCTCTTCTTTTATAATTCAGGGTTGTGAATCCTGTAAGCAATGTCACTGTAAATTTAGAACTCTACATAGAGTAACAGAGTTGAAAGAGACCTTGGAGGTTCTCTAGTCCAACCCCCTGCTTAGGCAGGAAACCCTGCACCGTTTCAGAGAAATTGTTATCCAAAATCATCTTAAAACCATCCAGTGTTGGAGCATTCACAACTCCTGGAGGCAAGTTGTTCCACTGATTAATTGTTCTGACTGTGAGGAAATTTCTCCTTAGTTCTGGGTTGCTGCTCTCCTTGATTAGTTTCCACCCATTGCTTCTTATCCTGCCCTCAGGTGCTTTGGAGAATAGCTTGATTCCCTCTCCTTTGTGGCAGCCCCTGAGATATCGGAACACTGCTATCATGTCATGTAATATTCACAAAATATGCCCAAGTTCCGGGTGCACCGAACTATTGACAACTGTTGGTTGCAAATTATGAGGAATTAGTGAAGCACATTTCTTACAGCAGAATTACTGCGGCACTGACGTGCAATTGTAGCAAAGGGCTTTTTAAACACGAAATTGGAAGCTCAACATGTTGGCTCGAGTTTCACGGTACACTAACTAATCAGAAAGAAAACCAGAGTAATGCTCATTATTATTTTATGTGTTTGCTGCGGTCTTAAAGTGGTACTTTTGAGAATTCTTGCATTGAAGGAAACTAAAGCAAAGGATCTTTCTGTCTTTTTTTCCCCAATGTCTTTCCTTGATCTTTAACTTCCTTTTCTACAACTATGGTCATGTTTTTTGGTTCCTACTCATAAGGGGAAGATCTTATTTTATGCAGAAGATACGTTCGCTTAGTGAATATGTTAATTAGGAGTGATAAACGTGGATTCTTCAAATATCTTCTTCAAATATTCTTCAAATATTCTTCAATTAGACAAGACAGTATCAACAGTAGAACCCTTTAAATGTCTAGGTTCTATCATATCGCAAGATCTAAAATGGACAACATCAAAAACATCATTAAAAAAGGACAACAAAAGAATGTTCTTTCTGCGCCAACTCAGTAAGCTCAAACTGCCCAAGGAGCTGCTGATCCAGTTCTACAGAGGAATTATTGAGTCTGTCATCTGCACCTCTATAACTATCTGGTTCGGTTCTGCAACCCAACAAGAAAGACACAGACTTCAGAGGATAATTAGAACTGCAGAAAACATAATTGCTACCAACCTGCCTTCCATTGAGGACCTGTATACTGCACGAATCAAGAAGAGGGCCGTGAAAATATTTACAGACCCCTTGCATCCTGGACATAAACTGTTTCAACTCCTACCCTCAAAACGACGCTATAGAGCACTGCACAACAGAACAACTAGACACAAGAACAGTTTTTTCCCGAAGGCCATCACTCTGCTAAATAAATAATTCCATCAACACTGTCAAAACTATTTACTGAATCTGCACTACTATTAATCTTCTCATAGTTCCCATCACCAATCTCTTTCCACTTATGACTGTATGACTGTAGCCTGTTGCTGGCAATCCTTATGATTTATATTGATATACTGACCATCAATTGTGTTGTAAATGTTGTACCTTGATGAAGGTATCTTTTCTTTTATGTACACTGAGAGCATATGCACCAAGACAAATTCCTTGTGTGTCCAATCACACTTGGCCAATAAAAAATTCTATTCTATTCTATTCTATTCTATTCTATTCTATTCTATTCTATTCTATATCTTTCTTGTGGATGCTCCATCGATGGTGATTTTCAAAAATAACTGGATAACAGAATAACAGAATGACAGAATTGGAAGGGACCTTGGAGGTCTTCTAGTCCAACCCCCTGCTTAGGCAGGAAATCCTACACCACTTCAGACAAATGGTTGTCCAATCTCTTCTTAAAACCTTCCAGTGTTGGAGCATTCACAACTTCTGGAGGCAAGTTGTTCCACTGATTCATTGTTCTCACGGTCAGGAAATTTCTCTTTAGTTCTAGGTTGGTTCTCTTCTTGATTAATTTCCATCAATAACCATTTGAATGGGTTAGTATGAGGTTCCTGCGATGTTCAGGGGGTTGGACTAGATGATCTCCAAGGTCCCTTCCAACATTATGATTCTATGTTCTTTGTGACCATCAGAATCCATTTTTTTTTAAATCAAGGAACAGACAGTCATTGGAAATATCTTTTAATAAATCTCATCTGTAGAGAACAGAGAACTTTGTGCAGCAGATATCTGTGCCTAATTTCTTGAAGGTAAGTCACATTGTTCAATGAGGTTTATTGACTATTAACCCATGATAGCAGTCTTCCAATATCTCAGGGGTTGCCCCAAAGAAGAGGGAGTCAAACTATTCTCCAAAGCACCTGAGGGCAGGACAAGAAGCAATGGGTGGAAACTCATCAAGGAGAGAAGCAACCTGGAATTAAGGAGAAATTTCCTGACAGTGAGAACAATTAATCAGTGGAACAGATTTTCTTCAGAAGATGTGAATGCTTCAACAAAAGAAGTTTTTAAGAAGAGATTGGATAACCACATGTCTGAAATGGTGTAGGGTTTCCTGCCTGAGCAGGGGGTTGGACTAGAAGACCTCCAAGGTCCCTACCAACTCTTTACTACTCGCTCTTATAGGTATTATTGTTATGGTTATCATTAATAATCGTATAATAATCAGAGACAATTTGTTTGTGTGTCCCATCACACTTGGCCAATAGAGAATTCAATTCAATTCAATTCAGTTCAATTCTATTCTGTTCTGTTCTGTTCTGTTCTGTTCTATTCTGTTCTATTCTATTCTGCATTCCGTTCCATTCCATTCCATTCCGTTCCGTTCCAGTCCAGTCCAGTCCAGTCCAATCCAGTCCAGTCCAGTCCAGTCCAGTCCAGTCTAGTCTAGTCTAGTCTAGTCTAGTCTGCATTCTATTCTATTCTATTCTGTTCTGTTCTATTCTATTCTGCATTCTGTTCTGTTCCATTCCATTCCGTTCCGTTCCATTCCATTCCACTCCAGTCCAGTCCAGTCCAGTCCAGTCCAGTCCAGTCCAGTCCAGTCCAGTCCAGTCCAGTCTAGTCTAGTCTAGTCTAGTCTAGTCTGCATTCTATTCTATTCTATTCTGTTCTGTTCTATTCTATTCTGCATTCTGTTCTGTTCCATTCCATTCCGTTCCGTTCCGGTCCAGTCCAGTCCAGTCCAGTCCAGTCCAGTCCAGTCCAGTCCAGTCCAGTCCAGTCTAGTTTAGTCTGCATTCTATTCTATTCTATTCTATTCTATTCTATTCTATTCTATTCTATTCTATTCTATTCTATTCTAGTCAAGTCTAGTCAAGTCTAGTCTAGTCTAGTCTAGTCTAGTCTGCATTCTATTCTATCTATTTTTATTCTATTCTATTCTATTCTACTCTACTCTACTCTACTCTACTCTACTCTACTCTACTCTACTCTACTCTACTCTCTATTTTACAGTTCTGGAAGAACTGGAAAAGGAGTGGAAAGACCTTGGTTGAATCCATCCAGTCTATCAAGAGTGGAAATAGGTTTGTTATAAACAGCTCCAACACTCATATCCAGAATAGAATAGAATTTTTTTTTATTTGCGAAGTGTGATTGGACACACAAGGAATTTATCTTTGATGCATATGCTCTCGGTGTACATAAAAAAAAAGATACCTTCATCAAGAATCATAAGGTACAACACTTAATGGTAGTCATAGGGAACAAATAAGCAATCAGGAAACAATATCAATATAAATCATAAGGATACCAGCAACAAGGTTACAGTTTGTGACCGAAGAATTCCAGTGCTAGATTTCCCACATTCAAAACAAAAAGAAAAGAGATTCCACTGGAGTGTTTAGAATTCATTAGTGTACATCGGCTTAAAACTGAGAGTCAAGGGTTCAAATAAAAACCAATTTTTTATTTGCCACCTTCCCTTCTGAAACATTAATCGACTCTTTTGTTCAAAGCTCTGACGTCCAATTTTAAACAAGCCAGACCATTAAGCTTCCTTAAACAAATTAAAAATTGAACAACCACCTTAGGTGCTCGGACTTTTTTTTTTTTTAAAAAAGTGGGTAAATCTCACTCACCCATCATAAAATTCAGCCAGGAGAATAATTAAATGATAAGAAAATCCTTGCTGATCAAACAGATTGGTTCATAGCTGAACTGCCTGAAGCAAGCAGCCATTTTATTGACGAAACCGCTTCAGACGATCGACATAAATCACAAACCATGGGCAGCGAAGGATTATTCAGAATTTCTTTCTCACATGTTCAAAATTTAAAAGCAAAAAGTCAAGTGTGGGTTGTAATAAACGAGAGTGGTACTGTTACTGAAGTCGTATTTTATGCAATCAAGTTTGGATCGGTTTTCCATGAGTTTGTATCTGTTGTGTGCTTTTGTATTGTTTTGATTGAAAATGAAGTAGTCATTCCCTGGGAGGACATTGTAACAGATGATTTACAACAGACTATGCTTAGGTCAAATCGAAGACGGCGAAGTTCTAAGTTGTCTAAGCCCAAAATTTTGAGTCTGGTGGCACAAGGTATTTTGTTGCGAGCAGAGGAGTGGAGGACTCTTCTCGTGAAATATCTCTGGACTCATTTGATTGTATTAATGTCCGATATGCAGTGCGGGTTCCAGACAGATGAGCTGTATTCAAGAACTGGTCTGGCAAAAGTTTTGTATGCCTAGTTGCAGTTCAATATTACCGGAGAAGAAGCTACACAAGATTAGGTTAACAACTCTTAATGCTTTTTTAGCAATGCTGTTATAGTGAACTCTGGCACTTTGATCATTTGAGATGAGTACTCCAAGGTCTTTGACAGAGTGAGGGTCATCTGTTAGGTCGTATCTGTCCAGCCTTTGAGTGTGTTGTCGAAACTCCCAAACTCAAACCAAGTTATTATACCACTTGTTGGGCCTTTGGTGGCTCAGACTGCTAAGATAGTCTGTTATTAACACAGCTGCTTGCAATTACTGCAAGTTCAGTCCCACCAGGTCCAAGGTTGACTCAGCCTTCCATCCTTTATAAGATAGGTAAAATGAGGACCCAGATTGTTGGGGGCAATAAGTTGATTTTGTATATAATATACAAATAGATGAAGACTATTGCCTGACATAGTGTAAGCCGCCCTGAGTCTTCGGAGAAGGGCGGGATATAAATGCAAATAAAAAAAAAAGCAATACCAATTCAGGCTTATACATTTATGGATTAAAAATAATGCTAACTTTGCTCCAAGGTTACCAATCTGGGGGTTACTGAAATCCATCTAGTAGAAAGCAGGTGTTCTGGGGATGAGACATCTAGTTTGGGTTTTTCCATCAGAAGATGCGTTCTTTTTCATTGGCCAAGGAAACAACAGCAGATGGGTTGATTTGGAGGAATGGGGAAAAGTCAAAGAGGTAACAGTCCTCCAAGACGTTTCTTGGAGAATTTGTGTGGTTATAGAGGAGCTGACAGAAAACGTACATAGAAGAAGTCCATAGACCCCCATCTTCTTACTAATAGAAACCCAAATTCCAGAAGTTCTGAATAACTTCCCAGTAATCTTCCACTTCAGTGACACATTCTAGGTAAAGTATATCCTTGTCACTTAAGCCATGTTGGTGTCAGGCCTGGAAGCCATCTTTTTCATTGGATCTTCAGGCCTGCCACATTTACTACTGTGGGAAACTGAGAGGGGGGATTGTATGGACCCAGGGTGATATATAGTCATAATAACATTCCTTTCTCAGAGAGTCAAGGACATCTTGCCCTGCACCTGGAGGGTGAGAACTGGGAGGCATCTCACGGTGCTTGGATTGGACCACGTGATGGACATGTGGGTGTTGGGTAGGGATTTGGACTTTCCTTTGGGTGGGGAAAATGTGGAAACTTTCAGATTTGGGTTTTTCTCCTGAGCTGTGCCTATTGGGTATCCTACCAGAGAAATTTAGTAAAGAATGTATGTATTTGATTATACATGTAATAACTGCAATGAGGATAGTATTTGTGCAAAGATGGAAAGCAGAGAAAATCCCTACAGAGGGGGAAGTAATTAAGAAAATATTGGATTGTGCAGAAATGAATAGATTGACTTGGACAATTAAAGAAAGAGAGGACTCTGAATATTTTAAGATATGGGGACAATTTTACCATTGGTTAGAGAGGAGATTTATATAGGGTAATGTTGTATTGAAACAAGGGAAGAAGAAAGAAGAGAGAGAAGATTGATGAATGTATTAATAGTAAAGCAAGAAATTGGGAGAAATGTTATTATGAAATGATTAATATTGGAGGAACAAGAAGAAGGCACAAAAGATGTACTCGGATAATATACTGTATGATTGATTATGTACTGTATGTTTGCTTCTTCAGCTTCTGGGATGGGTTTGTGCACTCCAGAGTATTCACAGAGGCAGAACCTGGCGGCAGAGTGAAATGAGGAATCGGCCTAGAATCTGTACGTAGTCACAAGCAGACTAAATCTAATCCCTCTTGAATTCCGTTGCTAACTGCAAGGAGGTGCTGAGCAGAGATGGTATTCAGAGGTTCAGACCGGTTTGCTTGAACCGGTAGCAGAAATAACAGGTAGGCCCACCCACCTGCCCTGGCTCTGTGCCATCCTATTTAGGCATGTTTATGAGGCTGGGTGTATGCACGGAAGTCAGGCACATGTGCGGAAGGCAGGCATGCGTGTGAACCGGGTGTGTGTGTGTGTGTGTGTGTGCAGCAAACCAGTAGTAACATAATGTAAAACATTATGCTTGATGGACATTACCTCACAGATGTCCCCCACCCTGTCAAAGACCATGGAGTTTTTATATCTAACAATCTAAGTGCCAAAGCCCACTGCAACTATATAGCAAAAAAAGCTCTAAGAGTTGTTAACTTAATTCTATGTAGCTTCTTTTCCAAAAACACCACGCTACTGACCAGAGCATATAAAACATTTGCTAGGCCAATTCTGGATTACTGCTCACCTGTCCGGAACCCATACCATATATCTGATATCAATACAGTTGAGCGTGTCCAAAGGTATTTTACGAGAAGAGTTCTCCACTCCTCCGTAACCAATAAAACACCTTATTCCACCAGACTTGATATCCTGGGTCTAGAACACTTGGAACTTTGTTGCCTTCGACAGGACCTGGGTTTAAGCTCATAGAATCATCCGTTGTAATGTCCTTCCTGCCAATGACTACTTCAGTTTCAACTGCAATAACACAAGAGCTACCAACAGATTTAAACTTAATGTCAACTGCTCCAGTTTAGATTGCAGAAAACACGATTTCTGTAACAGAATTATCTGTGCTTGGAATGCATTACCTGACTCTGTGGTCTCTTCTCATAACCCCAAAAGCTTTATTCAAAATCTATCCACTGTTGACCTCACCACATTCCTAAGAGGACTCTATGGGGCGTGCATAAGAGCACAAACGTGCCTACCGTTCCCGTCCTATTGTTTCTTCCCCTATATGCTTATACTACCTTGTTTCTCCTCATATATATGTTTATATATTATATAATCTTTTGTGTTATGCTTGTGTATATTGTTATGACAAAATTAAATAAATAAATAAAAAATAAAATAAATAAAAAACCCACCATTGGTGCTGACCATTAGTTGAGAATATCCCTGTACATAAACATAAGTAGTGATGATACAGTTTAATTGAAACTTGGCATGCGCACTTGGACTTTTACACAGGGCGTTGATTTAAATATAATAGAAAGAGCAAAGAGAGAGTATGAAAAGCAGAGAGGGCCTTGCACCACGGGGAAAGGATCTGAATGTAAAAAGAGAGGGGGGGAAATCAGAGAGAGAGAGAGAGCTGGAACGGTAAACAGCCGAAAGACAAACGAGAAACGAGCGGTGTGCCGAAGAAAGAACTGGGCTACAAAACGAAAGGAGAGAAGATATTTCTGCAGTTAAGGCGGAAAACGATGTTTTCCTAAGGAGGAGAAATGTCAGGGAGGGGAAGTAGTTTTCCAAAATTGTAGGAGCTGAGAGTACTCAGTATTCCGCTGGCATTGTAGTTGCAATGCTTTTAATACTGTTTCTGTGGCAACTATGATGTTGTTTCTTTCTCGGCATGTTCTCTAATCTGAAATTCTAACTGATGTTACTACCCCCCCCAAAAATAATAAAAAATTAAAAATGCGCTCCAGCTGTTGGCAGGGTCGATGTATGCAAACATGAAATTTCCTTTTTAGACAAGTTAGTGGAACGGGCCTCTATTTCAGAGGGACAGGTATCATTTCACCTGCTAGCGCACAGGTGTCAAACTTGCTGCGCAGGGGTGAAATCTAAAAATTTCCCCTACCGTTGGTTCTGTGGGCGTGGCTTAATCGGTGGGCGTGGCTTGGTGGTCAGGTGACTGGGTGGCCGTGGCCAATAACAATAAATAATAAAAATAATAAACAAAGTACACATAACAGTAAGAGGTACCAAAAACCAACTTTCACACTTTACACACAACACAACACAACACAACTGACTCACACACAATGTAAAAGCAGCTGCACCTCACCCAAAATGGCCCCTGAAACAAGCAGGAACCTCACACAGCCACAAAAAGCCCCAAAACCAACTTTCATACTTTACACACACACACACACACACACACACACACACAAAACACAACACAACTGACTCACACACACGCACACAAAATGCCACATACAGCTTTGTGCGATTTTGTGTGTTTGTGTGGTTAGAGTGAAACACTACAGAAACACACCAAATCTCAGAAAGCTGCACAAATATTTTATTATTTTATTGTATTTATAGTTTTAGATAAAAGCAGTTAAATTTAAAACTTCCTTTTAAATTTAGACGTAGCAATTTAAAGTTAATTGCTATGTCTAAAAAAAAACCAATAATACTCTTTTAAAAAACGCCAATTAACTATTTTTTTAAAGCTCCCCCCCCCCGGTTACTTACCCAATTGAAGGGACAAGGCAGGCAGATTGAGTTGCTCACCGATGAGATGGATTGCAGGCAGGCAGATTGAGTTGCTAGCTGATGCAATTGATTGCAGCAGCCGAAACAAAGCAAAGCAAGAGCGAGCCCGGAAGAAGAAGCAAGTAGGCAAGTGGGGACCGGGTGATTGGGTGGGCATGAGCAGGGAGGTTGGCAGGGATTTTGGCTACCAGTTCTCCAAACTACCTGTCCCCATCGTTACCAGATCGTGCGATCCGGTCCAAACCAGGAGAATTTCACCCCTGTCGCTGCATCATGTTGCCGTCATGTGATGTTTTGTTCCATTTTCCCCCCTTTGTGAAGCTGGAGTGGTCTGAGCGTGACACATCTGGCCTTTGGGCCACCAATTTGACACCTGTTCTGTCTCCTTCCCCACTTCGGAGCAACAAGCTGGCCTTCAGCCAGTGGATTCACGGCTCTTATCAGTCCTGGCAGAGAAATCACAGCTGCTCGCCAAAGTTCAAACAAATGACTCACAGAGTAAGACTTCAGCTCTCTTTGAAACGGTTCAGCTAATCTTTTGCTCCCTGTGGAGTGAGAGCAGTCCCAAAGCTCCTTATATATCCTGTGGGGTGGGGCTTGTGCCCCATCCTTCCTTTTGATGATGGCCCCTCTCTAATCTTCTGAAGCGCGGGTTAATCCAAGCTTGATTATTATTATTATCAGCTGGGTCTGAAGGCGTAGCCTGAGGAAGGGAGGAATCAGAGGATGACGGCCTCATTACATCCTCCGACTGGCCTGGTTCTGGATCCTGGAACCGAGCCAAAGGAATCGGTGCTCCCGAGGTAAGCCTTACCGGCTCTTCCCCCTCACTCTCGGAGTCACTTTCGGGCATGGGGCCAGGTTCGGGGGCTGGAGTCACAACAACATCCCTGTAAGCATCTAAGAACTGTCTTGCATGATTTGAGATGGAATTTATCCTACCCGGCCCAGTCGTGAGACTTCTAAAATAAAAAAAGAAAGCAAGTATGCAGACAACCAGCCGAATTATCTAGTAATTGCAATATTAAGTGACATCCGTTTACGGAGATTCTCAGTTATTCCAGGCCGTGGTTGTCCCAAAGGTGCTTTTTCAAAAGGCAACTGGACTTCCTTTGTTTTTCTTTGAAGACATTTCGCTTCTCATCCAAGAATCCACACTTGGAATCCTGCATCCAGTTTTGGTCACCATGATGAAAAAAAGAAAAAGATGTTGAGACTCTAGAAAGAATGCAGAGAAGAGCAACAAAGATGAGTAGGGGACTGGAGGCTAAAACATATGAAGAACAGTTGCAGGAACTCGGTATGTCTAATGTGATGAAAAGAAGGATTGGGGTGACATGATAGCAGTGTTCCAATATCTCGGGGGCTGCCATAAAGAAGAGGGAGTCAAGCTATTCTCCAAAGCACCTGAAAGCAGGACAAGAAGCAATGGGTGGAAACTCATCAAGGAGAGAAGCAACTTAGAACTAAGGATAAATTTCCTGACACTGAGAACAATTAATCAGTGGAACAACTTGCCTCCAGAAGTTGTGAATGCTCCAACACTGGAAGTTTTTAAGAAGAGATTGGACAACCATTTGTCTGAGATGCTGTAGGGTTTCCTGTCTAAGCAGGGGGATGGACTAGAAGACCTCCAAGGTCCCTTCCAACACTGTTATTCTGTTCTATTCTAAGTTTCTTCAGCTCTGACTGGAAGATTAAAGAACGGAAGGATTTATATTCCTTGCAGACAGCTGGTCATCTGCGTTCTTTTAGAGGGTCGCTGAGGCCACTTGAAGCTTTGTCTGTGTCCCCAGGGTCACTTGAGTAGTGGAAATGGGTGTGGAGCCTTCTTGGAACTGCTGAATGGACAGCGTTGTGGAGCTGTGCTTTCTTGCAGGATATGTCCCTTCACTGTTGGCTGCAGTCTGTTGGGGATAAGTCTGAGTTGTCTGCAGCTCAGCAGTTCCAAGAAGGCTCCACCCCCATTTGCACCCTTAGCACACAGATAAACCTCCAAGTGGCCTCAGAGGCTCTCTAAAAGGATGCAAATGACCAGCAGTCTGCAAGGAGTACATATCATTCTATTCCCCACCATCCAGTCAGAGCTGGAGAAGCTTCTTGGATCAGAAGTGGAACTTCTTCAAAAGAAAAACCAGAAAATCCAGTTACCTCCTGAAAAAAGCACCTTTGGAATTTAGGGAAGCAGTAATGGTTTGAAAGAGGGGGTCAAAGAGGCCCTCTATGTCCAGATTGAACAGCCCCCCTCTCAACAGAGGGGGAGGGATACAATATTATCTATTTCCAGTCTACAACACAGCAGTTCCAAGAAGGCTCCACCCCCATTTGCACCCTTAGCACACAGATAAACCTCCAAGTGGCCTCAACAACTCTATAAAAAGATGCAAATGAGCAGCGGTCTTCGAGGAGTATAAATCCTTCCATTCCCCACCATCCAGTCAGAGCTAAAGAAGCTTCTTGGATGGGAAATGAAACATCTTCAAAGAAAAAGAAGGAAGTCTAGTTACTTCTTGAAAAAAAAACCGCAGCTTTGAGATTAAGTGACATCTTGTACGTATGAACGTAAACATCAATCTCACCCTCGTACATCTAATAACTCTTCAAATCTTAGGCTTCTGCCGTGGAGTTATTTCGGCTGCTAGACATTTTGAGGTCACGATAATTAAGTGTTCCGCTCCTGCGCCTACCTAGGCAGAAGTCTAACACTTGAGATCAATCATCATGTTTGATTTATTTGGGCGGCTTTCCACCCGTTCCCTAGGAAATGGAGTTGTCTTTCAGATCATGTTACAAGCCAAGAGAAACAGCAAAACTGGAGCAGTCCCACAACACCTGAGCCTCAACAGATTTACAATAGGAAATTGCCGAATTACACATAGAGTCTCCCACGCAGACTCAGCTCAGTCTAAAGGGAAACATAGCATTGCTCTGGACAATACCTCCATTCTGCATCAGTGAATATTATGATTCTTTTTTTAAAAAAAAGTTTTTTATTAACAGTACAAATTAAAAACAGTGGACATAGTGCGACGTCTCCGGTTTAAACATTTTCATCAAATTCTACCTTATAGAATAGAATAGAATAGAATAGAATAGAATAGAATAGAATAGAATAGAATTTTTTAATGAAAAGTGTGATTGGACACACAGGGAATTTGTCTTGGTGCATATGCTCTCAATGTACATAAAAGAAAAGATACCTTCATCAAGAATCATAAGATACAACACTTAATGTTAGTCATAGGGTACAAATAAGCAATCAGGAACCAATCAATATCAATATAAATTGTAAGGATACAAGCAACAAAGTTACAGTCATACAGTCATCAGTGGAAGGAGTGTTGTACCTTGATGAAGGTATCTTTTCTTTTATGGACACTGAGAGCATATGCACCAAGACAAATCCCTTGTGTGTCCAATCACACTTGGCCAATAAAAAGTTCTATTCTATTCTATTCTATTCTATTCTATTCTATTCTATTCTATTCTATTCTATTCTATTCTATTCTATTCTATTCTATTCTATATTGTGTATATATTTTGCATTAATATCTCTTCTAACCTCAGTCCGGGAGGCATGCGAACTGACTCAATTAGCCAGCAATTTAGGCCATGGCAACTATCAGCTCTGGCAGCAAACCAGCGAGCGTCTGTCAAGGTTTTCTTATCTCCTTGATGCCGGCACCGGAGCAACCAGGAAGTCAGGAGCAAACAGCAATTCAGGCCAAATGCTCTGTCAAATAGTTCAGCTCAAGTATTCTCGTCAGTTGATTAGTTCGTCACGAAGTAGTATAGCAGCCCCTCCTGCTTTTATACCCTGTGGGGTGTGGCTCCATGACTCAGCACTTTCAAGGCCAGCCCCACCCCTGCTTCTGTTGTTCCCGCCTCTCTTGTCTACGAAACCTGGGATCTAACCAGGGCTGATTGTCCTCAGCTGGGTCTGGAAGCGTTTCCTGGGCGGGGGGAGATACAGGAGACAGAGGCCTCTCACCTCTTCCACCTGGCCTGCCTCTGGCTCCTGGAGCTGAGCCAGAGATGCTGGCCCTGCAGAAGGGAGCCCTGACGGCCCTTCCCCCTCACTCTCTGAGTCACTTTCTGGCAGGGGGCCAGGCCCGGGGGGAGGGGCTGGAGCCACAACATGTAAGTAGAGGTGGCTTTCACATTTTGTCACCACCGGTTCGCCCAGCACCGGAAATGCGAGCGTGTACTCGCACTGCATGCAACATCAAACAACACAGACATTCACTCATACGTTCTGTCCATGCTGCACGCGTGCAGCATCGAAACCCCATCGATATAGGATGGGATTGTGCCCAGGCGGGTGGGCAGGCCCACCTGCAGGTCTTTACTACCGGTTCTCCCGAACCGGTCTGAACCAGCTGAATATGACCTGTGGTTGTAGGTATGAGCATACGGACTCAATTTTTTTTTTGGGGTGTCCGTCTGCTGTATTCCAAGGCAAAAATAGAAGCAGGATGATTTATTGGTCACCTCTCCGTTTTGAAGCAGAGCAAGTAAAAATGTAGACAAAAGGAAAGGACAAAGCTTATTTTAGACGTTTCGTAACAAAAGTGACACTTGTCATTGTCCAGCAGGCATTGTAAGGAAGTCTTCGGTGACTCATCCCTTGCTGGATTAAGGAACGAAGGCTTTCGCAGGGAGCTGGGAGGATGGAAAAATAAGGATATATGCATGATGTCGTTACACAGATGATGTTTTGAGGGGTCCTTGGTGCTCTCTGAGCTTGGTTGTTTTCTTGCAGTCGTTTCGCGACCCAACTAGGTAACGTCATCAGTGTTAGAAGGGCGTGGGATTTGTAGAATGGAGGAAAAGGAGGAGAGGAGGAGAAGGACTGTGGAGTCCTTGGTGCCCTCTGAGCTTGCTTGTTTTCTTGTACACATTTCACAACCGAACTAGGTAACATCATCAGTGTTAGAAGGGAGTGGAATTTGTGGAATGGAGGAGAAGGAGAAGAGGAGGAGAATGACTGTGCTGTCTCAGATGAGGTTCTAAACAGAACAATTAATCAGTAGAACTGTTTGTTCACTGGAGGTTTCAAGAAGAGATTAGACATCCATTTGTCTGGAATGGTATAGGACCACGATGCCAAACCATTACACCAGCTGGCCCATGCACATGCGTGTGCTGGAAACTGGAAGTTCATTTCCTGGCATGTGTATGCCCCCTGGGCCGCTCCTCTTCTGGGTTGCGTCCCCGATGAGCTCGGTGCCGAAAAGGTTCACCGTCACTGGTATAGGATCACCTGCTTGAGCAGGCGGGTTGGACTAGAAGATCTCCAAGGTTCCATCCAACTCTGTTATTCTGTAATCCCAGACCAATTAATCAGCGGAATGGCCTAACGTCAGAAGTTATGGGTACTCTTATCGCTGCAGGCTTCAAAAAGAGTTTCGACAGCCATTTGGCTGGAAAGGTATAGGGCCGTGATGGCGAACCTATGGCGCGCATGCCAGATTGCAGGATGCGGAGCCATGGCGCCTGCCAAGCCAGCTGTCGCCCCAGCCCAGCTCCACCACGCATGCGCGCGTGCCTCCCATCGGCGAGCTGGCCTTCGGATCTCTACCACACAGGTGCAGGGGGCGGTGGGCATGCACGGGGGTGCTCGCATTGCATTTTGGGGGTGTTGTGTCTCGTCCGATCTCACCACAGCCGGGGCCTTCTTATCTGCTTCCGAACACGGAGGAATGTCCTAGTATGCCTCCCGGTCCCAGCCCTGGCTCCATGCCCAGACAGGCTGAAGAGGAGGAAGTATCTCCAGCCCCCAGCTCTGGCTCCATGCCCAGGCAAACGGAGCAACTAGACCCCTCCCCCTCCTCCACAGCATGTGAGCCTGAGGGAGGTCAATTGCCAACAGCTGCAGACTTGAGTGACCCTCGCGTCAGAAGACTTGCTAGACGGAGGCAACAGAAGGAAGGGAGGGGCAGGCCTGGATAAGTGCTGAGTCATGGAGCCACACCCCATGGCCTATATAAAGGACCTGCTTTCTGGCATTCTCTGAGTCAGGCACAGTCTAAACATATCTTGCTGAAGTCACTTTCTGGTCTCCTGCCTGCCCTGAGGACTTTGCTAGGACTTTGGTAGAGCTGCAGAGGCACGCCCGATTCGGATTTCCCTGACCCGGCCGTCAGTGGAGGAGTGGGACACGACAGGGGGTTTGTATGTGCGCTTCATCCCCACGCTCCTTTTTACGCCTGGAAGGCCTCCTGCACCAACCTGGAAGCTAAAAAGGGGGGCGGGGTGCATGCACAAGGGGGAGGGGTGCATGCGTGGGCAACACATGCACGGGGGATGCACATGCATGAAGGAACTGGGGCGCATGTGCGGGGGGAGGCGCTTGCATTGCATATTGGGGGTCTGGGCATACGCACATACATTCGCTTGAGCCCCCACGCAGTTTGGGAACTCGACAGCAAAAAGTTTAACCATCACTGGTATAGGGTCTCCTGCTTGAGCAGGGGATTGGACTAGATGACCTCCGAGGTCCCTTCCAATTCTGTCAGTGTATAATTCTGTGATTCTGTAGATTGGGAAAAACGCGTAAATCTTCTCTTCAAATGTAATTGATTAACGTAGTTTATTTTCCACTTCTTATTGTTATTTTTATTGGTATTAACTGCTTTTAATCCTGTAACCATCTCTATACTGGATCATTGGCAGGTGACCTTAGGAATTGTAACCAGCCAATCAGCAACCAAGCAAACCACAGGATGGGGTTCAAATGATGGATACAGAGCTTCATGAATATCTCAGTTTATGGATTAGCAGACCACGGAGTGGTGCGGTGGCCTAGAGGTGGAGCTCTCGCCTCACAATCAGGAGGCTGTGAGTTCGATCCCAGGTAAAGGCAGGTATTTCTCTCTCTGGGCACATTGAGAATATATCGGCTGAATATAACTCCGCATTGGCAACAGGAAAGGCATCGGGCCATTCAAACGCTCAGCTCCATTCATTTGCCCAGACGACACCCCGCAAGGGATTTACGGGGTTGTTAAAAGAGGCGGAGAAGGATGGATTAGCAGACCGTATTATATCTGTTTTCTTTTGTTTTCATTGCTAGGGAAAGACTTCAAACCTCCCACATTTCTGACAGGCGTTTTTCTTTCCTTTCGAATGCGACAAACACTCAGGTGTGTTTACAGAAACATCAGATCTTTCAAGGGCATTTTTGACTCCTGAATTTCTGGGAACCGATTAAAATGTGCTCCCGTGACGCAGTTCCTGAACTTCCTGGGACCGTCGTTTGATAACGTTTCTTATGTTTCTTGGAACGGTTGCGTAATAATTGTGATTAGATGACAATTCTAAAAGATAAGAGGCAGAAGGACTCACTCTGAATATTGTGGCTGTGCTGTAAACACACCTACGTTTTCTTCCCCCGCTTTTTTTTAAAGGAAATAATTTCTGGCTACCTTATACAGTTTCTAATAAAAAATTAATTGATTCCACTCCGTACGGATTTGGGGTATAAAGAATAGAAATTGGACAGCCTATGTTGAGCCTAAAGCAGTGGTGGCAAATCTTTTACTCACTGAGTGCTGAACAGGGGTGCGCTTTGCGTGTGCACGGCTAATCCACGGCTCCTCCCCCATGCACTGCATGCACAACCACACCATCTGTGCATGCGGACAGCTTTTGAACAGCTCCCCCCGGTGCGCTGCATGCACAATTGCACCTGTTGTGTCTGTGCCCCCCCCACCCCGAGCCGGGCCCCCTGCCAGAAAGTGACTTGGAAAGTGAGGGGGAAGGGCCATCAGGACTTACCTCTGGACCATCGGCTTCCCTGGCTCAGCTCCAGGAGCCAGAGGCAGGCCAGGTGGAGGAGATAATGAGGCCTCCATCCCCTGACTCTTCCCCCCCCCACAGGCCACGCCTCCAGACCCGGCTGATGGCAATCAGGCCTGGCTGGACCCTAGGTTTCGTAGGCAGGAGAGGCGGGAACAACAGAAGCAAGGGTGGGGCAGGCCTAGGAAGTTCTGAGTCATGGAGCCACACCCCACAGGATATAAAAGCAGCAAGGGCTGCTATACCAGTTCGTGGCAAGCAAATCAACTGCTTAGAGGGAGAATTAGAGCTGAAGTCCTGTTTGTTCCTGGTTTCCTGGCTGACTCATCGGCATCAAGAGAGATAACAGAGACACTTGGCAAACGCTCGCTAGTTTGCTGCCAGAGCTGATAGTTGCTGGCTAATTAAGTCATCGCTCATGTCTCCCGGTCTGCGGAGGGGGACAGATCAGCACCACCTGCAATTGCACACAGGTTTTGTGTGGCTCCCCCCCCATGCGCTGCATACAGAATCGCACCATTTGCACACGTGTGCCAATTTTGCGCAGCTTCCCCAGTGCACTCTGCGCGCAATTGCATCATCTGCGCACGTGCATGGTTTTTGCAGGTGCAAGGCGTGTGTGCAAGCTGTATCTGTGCATGCACGTGCTTCATGCAAGTACTCTCACGTGCGTGCACAAATGTGCGCGCATGCGCAGGAGAGCTCCTAAGACCAGCTAGGTTCCCTGAATTGCACACATGTGTACTGAAGCCCCTAACACCAGCTGGGGCATACACGCATGCGCAGCTGCAGGTGAATTGGGCAATCGCTTGCGCGCCCAGAAAGATGGCTCTGCATGTCACCTTGGGCGTGTTTGCCATATGTTCGCCATTACAGGCCTAGAGCCATCTCTCAAAAAATGAATGGTAAAACTCCCAAATTCATTGTCTACGGAGATTCTCAATCATCCAGGTCATGGTTGCCTCAAAAGGTGTTTTGTTTCTTTTCCAAAAGGCAACTGGAATTTTTTGGGGGGATTTTTTCTTTGAAAAGGTTTTGCTTCTCATCCCAGAAGCTTCTTCAGTTCTAGGGGAAACAAAACCCCAAGAAAGTCCAGTTGTTTTTTAGGGCGGGGGGGAAGCATCTTTAGGCCCCAAATTAATTCCTACCCAGATTTCAGCCAGACTAGGTTTTGAGCCAAGATGCAAATAAGGCAATAGAATTAATTAAGACAGTAGTTAATTCAAACGCTGGTAATTTACCACTGTTTGTTATTACAGTTGAATGGAATAAAATTTGCGCACAACTTAAAACTTTGGGAGAGAGATAAATAGATACCATGTTTCCCGCAAAATAAACCCAAGGAGAAAATAATTTCTAGCATGACTTTTCAGGATGCTCATAATATAAGCCCTACCCCCCAAAATAAGCCCCAGTTAAGATCGTCAGCCAGATAGATGTATTAGTACCGTATTTTCCCCCAAATAAGACCCAACTGGAAAATAAGCCCTAATGTGTTTTTGGGAGCAAACATTTATATAAAACACGGTTTCATTTTCAGGGAAACATGGGTATATCAGTAGGCATTCAAAAATTCACAAACGTAGCTAGCTCGGTCTTTCGATGTGCCAGTATGACATGGAATGGAACTCTGAGGAACTTCCAAGCCTCGGAGTCTTCTTTCATTGAGGGTGTTATTGGAACCCTGATAACCATTGCAAAATAGTCCCAAATTCAATTGGACCTGGATGCTTATGCTATGCTTTCAGTGCCAACAAGTGAAGATCTGGAATGCATAGACCAGCTTTGTTGAGAAAGAGGAAGGGAGGAAAGGGGAGAGGGAGGGAGAGGCAAAGGGAGAGGGAGTGGAAGGGAGAAGGAAAGGGAGGGGGAGGGGGAGGCAGAGGAGAGGGAGGGGGAGGGACTGAGAGAGACAGAGGAGAGGGAAGAGGAGGGGAGAGGGAGAAGCAGGGAGGGAGAAGGAGAGGAGGAGGAGGAGAGTCAAAGCAAGAGGGAGGGAGAGAGAGGGAGAGGCAGAGGGAAGGAATGGGGGAGAAGGAGAGGGAGGGGGAGGCAAAGGGAGAGGGAGTTGAAGGGAGTGGGGGAAGGAGAGAAGAAAGAATATGTGGTGCCGTTTTAGCTCTCACCTCCTTTTAACACAATATTCCCTTTTGTGTTATTTGTTTGGCACTAAAGAACGCAAGTGGGGGGGGGGAAGATTGTCAAGACATTGAAGCTTTGAAGAATGCTCATTCTAGGAAAACGGTTGGGCCATTTACTATTTAATCCTGAGCAAGTGGAAAGATTCCTTTTACGCAAGGGTCAAGTCTACAACGCTAATTACAGATCTACAAATAAAATTTGAAGAAAACGAAGGCGACATGCATCCTGTGAAAAAAATACAGCGAGGATTATTTTAGAAGCGTCGTTAACAATCCCCAAAGCAAAATCCTCGCTATTGTAACAACAGCTTTTAAGACATGGACGCTCCGGCAAGACGCAACGAATCACTTAAATGCAGTGTTCGGTGTTTATATAAACCAAGGAGTAGAAGTGAATAGTTGTAACTCAGGGTTGAACTGTAAAGTCCTTGGTGTTCTCTGAACTTGGCGGATTTCTTCCAGATGTTTCATTACCAAACGAGGGAACATCAACAGTCTTCGGGATTCTCTTGATGACGATATCACCCAGTTTGAAAATGAAACATCACCAAGCTCAGAGAGCACCGAGGATCTCACAAACCCAATACTGGATGGAGAAAAGTCAATACATAATCAAGGTACAGCAGTGGCCAAAATTGTGGAAACCTTTTGGGAAAAGTGTATTTTCTAAAACTAGCTAAAAGCACCACTTTTTTTTTTTTTGGAGTAGTAACATAAAATTATATATCAATGGAAAGCTAATTTAATCAAGCATGTAATGCCATAACTTTTAAAAAGGATTTGCTGTTAAAATAGCAGTTACAGTAGAAAGGATAAAAGTGAAAAATGTAGGAAAAACGAGATACACAAAGATGATCACCATAGAAAAAGGGAGAGATACAAAAATGATCCCCATGTTAGTTAATCCTTAGTTGGGTCACCTTTAGCATGAATTATGACCTTACAACATATCTTCCCATGGAGTGAATCAAGTCTTTGAGTTCTGCGGCTGTTATCATGTGAAACCAAGATTGAATGATGGCTTCTATGAAGTGGGTTTTATTGTTGGGTCACTTCTGGCTAACAAGGTTCTTTAGTCGGCTCCATAGATTTTCAATTTGGTTAAGGTCTGGGCTATTCCCAGGCCATTTCAACAGTGGAACAGGATTATCTTGAAACTCAAAAAAAAAAAAAAAAAGTGGTGTTATTAGCCATCAAACCTCAAAAACACACTTTTCCCAAAAGGTTTCCACAATTTTGGCCACTACTGTATTTGACAAGGTATCTCCAGTGGGGTTTCAAACAGTAGGATGGTGGGCCATCATAAAAGCATGACCTCTTCTATCATGTGCTCTTCACATATGTCAAAAGATGCAGGACTTCAACTGTGTCATTCACAAGGACCATATTGACTATCTGGTCAATGCTCCACAGCAGTATCCATGGTTGCCTAGCGTTATTCAAACTGGTCCAATGAGGATATAGAACAATGATTTACAGAATGAATGACTCCATCAGTCTGGTCCTTAGAATGGATGGCTTTTTTACATAAACTAACAGGACTGAATTTCTCAAGTGATTCTTGAACCCAAGGCCACACATGGAATACACATATACAGTATATGTATACTGTACATATACACATACTGTATATGTACATATACATATACTGTATATGTACATATACATATACCAGGACCACACCCACACAGGATGCTACGAAACAGCCGACCAATCTGCAAACACCCACTCCATCTACCAATCAAGATGCAACCACACAGCCAACCAACCCGCTTACAGCAATACTCCCCACCTCAACCAATCTGCAAACACCCACTCCACCTACCAATCAAGATGCAACCACACAGCCAACCAACCCGCTCAACAGCCACACTCCTCACCTCCCCACCAGTATTTATAGAGAGACAGCAGCTCCGACCACTCTTTGCTCGAGAAGCACGAAGCCGAAGACACCAGCCTGAAGATGACGAGTGAGACCTTGTCGAAACATCATATATATATATATATATATATATATATATATATATATATATATATATATATATATATATATATATATATATATATATATATATATATATATATATTTGTTTTCTGAGGTTTTCATGGTGTTTGTATGTAGATCTTTGGTTATTCGGGTTTTCCCGCGTAAAATTGAAGTGTCTTGGCGACGTTTCGACGAAGTCTCATTCGTCATCTTCAGGCTTCAGCTCGTGCTTCTGGGAGAAATGTGGAGAAATCAGAAGCAAGCTGAAGCCTGAAGATGACGTATGAGACTTCGTCGAAACGTTGCCAAGACTTCGTCGAAACGTCGCCAAGACACTTCCAATTTTACGCGGGAGAAAACCCGAATAACCAAAGATCTACATATATATATATATATATATATAACAACCGAACAACCAAAGACCTATATACAAACACCCGTGAAAACCTCAGAAAACATACATATATATATATATATATATATATATATATATATATATATATATATATATATATATATATATATATATATATGGGTCTTTGGTTATTCGGGTTTTCTCCCAGAAATTGGAAGTGTCTTATGACGTTTCGACGAAATCCCATTCGTCATCTTCAGGCTAGGTGTTTACAGCTTCGTGCTTCTAGGAGAAATGTGTGATAGCAGCTGTTTCTTCCTTTTAACCTCAGATATATTTAACCTCATACACACACACACACACACACACACACACACACACACACACACACACACACACCAGGAGTGAAATGCAGCAGGTTCTAACAGGTTCGGGAGAACCGGTAGCAGAAATGTTAAATAGTTCAGAGAACCGGCAAATACCCTCTCTGGCTGGCCCCAGAGTGGGGTGGGAATGGGGATTTTGCAATACCCTTCCCCCATGAGGGGAGGGAATGGAGATTTTGCAATATCTTTTCCCTGCCACGCCCACCACGCCCGCCACACCCACAGAACCGGTAGGGAAAAATTTGGGATTTCACCCGACACACACACACACAAACACACACACACACACACACACACACACACACACACACACACGTATCACATTATATAAATAAAAATAAATAAACCCCCAGCCCTAAAATTATTCATGGTCTTTTTTTAAAAAAAAGCACATTTGGTTTTTGTTTTTTTAAAAAAGAAAGGATAGTTGGACGTATATGTTTAGAATAAACCACAGTCTTTCAAATTATTCTTGATGATAACGTCGGTGACCGCATCGAAGACAAATTGGACATTCTTGGTATCGGTGGCACAGGTGAAATGGGTGTAAATTTCCTTTGTGTCTTTTCGCTTGTTTAGGTCTTCAAACTGACACTGGATGTACGCAGCTGCTTCTTCATATGTGTTTGATCCTAAAAGAGGGGAGGAGAGAGAAAAAAGCAAAGGTACATTTAGGCCCTTTAGAGTGCACGGTGACGTGATAGTGGTGTTCCAATATCTCAGGGGTTGCCACAAAGAAGAGGGAGTCAACCTACAGATTAACAGAGTTTGGAAGGGACCTTGTAGGTCATCTATTCCAACCCCCCACCGGCCAAGCAGGAGACCCTACACCATTTCTGACAGATGGCAGTCCAGTCTCTTCTTGAAAGCCTCCAGTGATGAAGCTCCCACAACTTCTGAAGGCAACTTCTGTTCCATCGGTTCATTGCTCTCACTGTCAGAAAATTTCTCCTTATTTCCAGGTTGAATCTCTCTTTGTTCAATTTCCATCCATCCATCCATCCATCCATCACTGGAGCTTTTGAAGAAGAAACTGGACAGCTACTTATCTCAAATGGTATACGGTCTCCTTCCTTCCTTCCTTCCTTCCTTCCTTCCTTCCTTCCTTCCTTCCTTCCTTCCTTCCTTCCTTCCTTCCTTCTCTCCTGCCCTCCCTCCCTCCCTCCATCCATCACTGGAGGTTTTTAAGAAGAGAGTAGGCAACCATTTGTCTGAAATACTATAGGGTTTCCTGCCTGATCAGGGTTTGGACTAGAAAACCTCCAAGGTCCCCTCCAACTCTGTTATTCTGTTAAGATCAACATGTTTTCTCTGCATAAAATGGGGGAGAGATATACCTGGATATTCTGGATAACAAATAGTAAGAGGACTCCTTTTAATTTTTTCTTCAAAGAGATCCTTTTTATTTAAGAACAGGATAATAGAGGTGTCTGTAAACCACTTATTGTTGCAGATGCTATCAAATAATTTCATGCTTTCGTGCATCCTATTCTGCAAATGGGAAAAAAAAGAGACAATATATCAATTTTCTTTCCTCACTTCTCTGCGTAATAATATCAAGATAAATTATTATTATAAGTAAATGCGTTCTCTTCGCCAATGATTTAAAACTATTTAACACCACCTACAATGCTGCTACCCTTCAAAAATACCTTGAGTTTGTGACGGAATGGTCAAACAATTGGCAACTCCAAATCTCAACCAACAAATGTTCTGTCTTACACATTGGCAAAAGGAATCAGAACACAAAATACAAACTGAGTGGACATGACCTTGTAGATGACCCTCACTCTGTCAAGGACCTTGGAGGACTCATATCAACTGATCTAAGTGCCAAAGCCCACTGTAACAATATCGCCAAAAAGGCATTAAGGGTTGTAAACCTAATCTTGCGTAGCTTCTTCTCCGGTAATATCACACTACTAACCAGAGCATACAAAACATTTGCTAGACCAATTCTTGAAGACAGCTCATCTGTCTGGAACCCGCACTGCATATCGGACATTAATACAATTGAGCGCATCCAGAAATATTTCACAAGAAGAGTCCTCCACTCCTCCGCTCGCAACAAAATACTTTATGCCATCAGACTCCAAATTTTGGCCTTAGACAACTTAGAACTATGCCAACTTCAGTCTGACCTAAGCATAGCTCATAAAATCATCTGCTACAATGTCCTACCTGTCAATGACTACTTCAGCTTCAACCACAACAATACACGAGCACACAATAGATACAATTTAAAGTGAACCGCTCCAAACTCAATTGCAGAAAATATGACTTCAGTAACAGAGTTGTTAATGCCTGGAATGCACTACCTGACTGTGTGGTTTCTTTCCCAGACCCGCAAAATTTTAACCTAAGATTGTCCGCTGTCAACCTCACCCCATTCCTCAGAGGTCTGTAAGGGGAGTGCATGAGAGGACCAGCATAAGAGCACCTACCTTCCTCCCTCCCTCCCTCCCTCCCTCCCTCCCTCCCTCCCTCCCTTCCTTCCTTCCTTCCTTCCTTCCTTCCTTCCTTCTTTCCTTGTTCACTTACCATTTCTTCATCTTCTGCAAGGACCAAGTCATAATCGCTAAGCGCCACACAAAAAATTATAGCTGTAACCCCCTCAAAGCAATGAATCCATTTTTTCCTTTCTGATCTTTGGCCTCCAACATCAAACATCCTGCAAAACAAGAACAAAAAAATAAATAAATAAAAAAACCCAATCAGCTGATTTTTTAGAATGGATTCTACCCAGAACAAAATTAATTAGGAGACCTAGAATTGAAGAGAAAGATTATAAACCAAATCTAGCGAACGGAAAAGAGTTTCCAAAGTACCTTCTGCATTCAAAAGCAAAATTAATTTCACATTATATGTGACATATCTCTGTATTCATTAGAAGATATCACCATTTTTCTTTCTGGTTTTGCAAATTAGACCCTTAATCACAAACTGTGGAAGGTGCTCCTTTCTGGAGCTGCTATTTCCCAGGATCTTCCAGTTCTGTTTTTCAGTTTTATATTTTGCTGTCTACCTTCTAAATTAAAAAGGTTGAATGAATGAATGAATGAATGAATGAATGAATGAATCAATCAATCAATCAATCAATCAATCAATCAATGCTTGCCAGCTTAAAAATATTATGAAATACTGTTCTAACTTTGGCTTCCCAAGAGCATGAAGTCCCGACAAGAACCCCTTTTTATTAAGTTACCGTGAATTCTTCTCATTCACATCCAGCAAAGTCTTTTACGGGAGAATTTACAGTCACAGACTTTATCTGGCTTGGAGAACTGCCAGGCCGATATCTTCAAAACTTGGCAAGGAGTCTCGGAGAGTCATGAACCAATTAAGCAAACTAATTGTCTCCTGCAAACTCCACTCCTCTTTCGCTCCTCTTTATTCCCTATGGGAGGGGCCATTCACCATCCACCTGTGGCTTTACTCCTGAGTCGACCCTTGTTCCTTAGCTGTTCCCTTCTCCTGGCAGCTCTGTGCATGCACACACTGCCACCAGCTCCGCTTGCTGCTGGCGGGCCAGAACAAATACTCTGTTCCAGACAGAAATATAGTCTCTTCTCATATTTCATGCAAAGAAAATATTTGAATTACACACTGAAGACCCGATATCATATTTCTAAGGCTGTTACTTACTTAAAATGGAGATCTTTGAAAGTAAAATGAGTTTCCACTATTCCTGTGGTTTTCACTCTGGTCCTGAGGACATCTTGTTGT
Source organism: Ahaetulla prasina (assembly GCF_028640845.1). NCBI lineage: Eukaryota > Metazoa > Chordata > Lepidosauria > Squamata > Colubridae > Ahaetulla > Ahaetulla prasina. Next base: position 5,571,432 of record NC_080545.1, read on the forward strand.
GTTGGGATATAATTGGTGTGGGCGATTCTATCCAAATCATTCAAATAGCTAGGAAGACAGAATAAATAGCAAAGGCCTTTTAATCTTAAATTGAACTGTACATATCATAAAGATTAGCTTGGCCAAAACTTTCTTTTAACTGCTTTAAAGTTGCGGGCAGCTTCCAAGAATTGTGGCCCTTGTTGTACGGACAACAGATAGAGTTTCTGAAAACTATTCAGAAGATGGCTAAAAAAGTAAACCCCGAAGATTGAATTCGTACACTAGGTGAAGTAATAGCAATTATTAGCAAAAGCGGCAAATACCAAAAGGACCTTGATGAAGTGCTTAACTTCATAAATCCATAACATAGGAGGAGAACAAACCTATCAGTATTGTGATACTGAGGTCCAAGTAGGTAGTAGTAGACACACTCAGTTCAAAAACTGACAGACTTTATTAGAACAGCTGAGAATTAACTCCTTCTCGGCGTAGTCCAAACTAAATCAAAACAAATTCTTCATAACACAAGTCTTCAGTCTTACCACCAACCTTGCTCTAATTAGGCAAACTGCCAAGGCTTTTCTTGGCAAAAGTTCAAAAGCAGAAGATGCCGACAAGAAATAAATGCAGCAAGACAAAGCTATCAATGTTGTTTTCCGACAAAGAGCCCAAACACCGTTGCTGGTCTTTTAAGCCTTATGGGAGGAGCCAATCATCTCTTGGCCCTACTCCTGAGTCGTCCTCTTTGCTTGAGCTGCTCTTGCCTTCTGGCAGCTCTTCTCATGCGTGCATTAGGAACAGGCTCCTCCTGTTCCTCTGCCTCATTACTGTCAGCCTCTGGAAGCTCTGGAGTCCGCACCTCATTCCCCGATGACCCCGGCCCCATCTCTGCCTCCGATGCAGAGTCCTTGTCCGGGCCTTCCCCAGCCTCCAGGACTGGCCCATGTTCTTCTTCAGCCTCATCGCTGTCTGACTCCACTGCCAGCTCCGCAGGCTGCTGGCGGACCACAACGATCAGTGAGGAATGTGTTAAGCAAGTTTTCCCCCACTTTAGGACTTTTCTTGGCACAGTCGTTAAGTGAATTGCTGCAGTGGTTAAATTCGTAACACGGTTGCTAGGTGACCTTGGTTTCCCCTTTGAATTGGCTTGTCAGAAGGTCGCAAAAGGGAGATCACGTGACCGTCAAAAATATGAGTCCGTTGTCAAGCATCCGAATGTGAATCAGGTGACCGTCGGGACGCTGCAACGGTCATAAGTGTGAAAAATGGTTGCAAGTCACGTTTTTCAGTGCCGTTGTAACTTTGAATGGTCACTTACTGAAATGTTAAGTCGAAGACTTCCTGTAAACAGTAGTAGTCTCTGATTTTGAAATATAATCAGGAGCAGCAGAGATTTGTACCGGTAAGCTATTTATTAGCGTAAGAACAGTAACATTCAACATAGTTTTATTTTAGATCTTGTTGTATACTAGAAACGAACGGTTTTCTGTGACAACCGACCCCTCCTATTTATTTCCCAGCCAGGGAGAGACTGGCTATCGTCTACGTCTCCTTCTCCCTGAGATCCAGCTTACTGCTTTCCTTTGTTCTCCTCTCCTTTCATCTCTGTGCATACACGCATCTGGGATGGGCCCCATCTGTTCCTCCCCCTCACTCAGCTCAGTGTTCCACTTACCTTCGCTATTGGTTCAGAACCGTATGTGTGTGCTTGTTTTTTTCATGCATGGCACTTCTGCGCTTGCGCAGAACCTTGACCGGCCCATAGATCTCCACTGCTCTCCTCTCCTCTGCCTTTTGTGCATCAGTGCGTCAGGCACTGGACCCAGCTGTTCCTCCTCTTCCTCATCAGCCACCTCCAGACCTGGGGGCTGTTGACTCTCCACCTGAGGCCTGACGGATGGCCCAGGCTCTGCCTCTCTCTCTCTCTCTCTCTCTCTCTGCCATCTCCATTCTCTCTTCCCCCTTGGAGCTCTCAGGTTGCCTTGATGCTGGCCCTGACTCCCACGCTGCCTCCTCATGTGATTCGGCTGTTGGACGGGCTGGAAGCCGACAGGCCACAACACTCAGGCCCTCTCCACCTGGGGGAGGATAGAAGGCCCTGGCTCTTCCTCTGTCTCTGATACTGTTTCCTTATCAGAGCCTTCCGGCCCAGGTTCTCCTTCAACCTCTTCCTCATCTGACTCTGCAGCTAGCTCTGCTGGCAGCCGATGGGCCACAATAAGGATGTATAGTTCTGTGCAAATTTACCCTGGTTGAATTGGCTTTGGCTGTTCTCATTTTGCAAAAAAAATCAAAAAAAAAATCGGAGCTCTCATTTCTTGCGTCAGAACATTTGCATCAGATGGCGTAATTCTTTTTGGATACTTACTATGCGGCCGAGTCATTAAGCTGATATTCTCTCGATCGATTGAAACAGGCGTGAACTCCAGAGTCTCTCCACAATCTTTTGATCACCCCGGCAAGTTCTCCTGTCATAAAACCTTCTTCTGCTGCTCCAGCGAGGACAAAGAGTAGACGCGCATCGTCCTATTGTGAAAGAGAGAAAAAAAAAAGAACCTGAAGAACTCAAACGCTGTTATTCATTTCGTAGGAATTGCTCCACGTCAGGTTTTTCACCGCACTACGGAGCAGTTTTATACCTTCTGACTGGGAAGTGATTTTTTTTTAGGAGAAAAGAAATCCATTCACACGATGAAATCTTCATGAATCCTGAATAAGTGTTCCAGGACTACATGATCAACACTAAGATTTTAGGAGCAGACACCCAAGAGACAACTACTGACATATCAGCTTCAGGAAGTGACAGCTACAAATTTACAATTCACTAAAAGTTCTCAGTCAAGGGCTAGGGGATGAGAGTTTCTCCTTCTCCTTCTCTTTCTTCTTCCTTCTCCTTCTCCTCCTCCCATTCCCATTCTCCTCCTCCCCCTCCTCCCATTCTTCTCCTCTTCTTCTCCTCCTCCTCCCTCTTCCCTCCTCCTCCTCTTTTTCTCCTCCTCCTCCCCCCATTCCCATTCTCCTCCTCTCCCTCCTCCCCTTCTCCTCCTCCTCCTCCTCCTCCTCTTTCTCTTCTTCTCCTTCTCCTTCTCCTCCTTCTTCTTTTCCCTGCTCCTCCTGCTCTTCCCATTCCCATTCTCCTCCTCCCATTCTTCTCCTCTTCCTCCTCCTCCTCTTTCTCCTCCTCCTCCTCCCATTCCCATTCTCCTCCTCCCTCCTCCCTTGTTCTTCTCTTCTTCCTCCTCCTCCCTCCTCCTCCTCTTTCTCCTCCTTCTCCTTCTCCTCCTTCTTCTTTTCCCTGCTCCTCCCATTCCCATTCTCCTCCTCCTTCTTCTCCTCTTCTTCTCCTCCTTTCCTCCTCCTCCTCTTTCTCTTCTTGTCCTTCTCCTTCTCCTCCTCCTCCTTTTTCTCCTGCTCCTCCTCCTCCTTCTTCCTTCTCCTTCTCCTCCTTCTTTTCCCATTCCCATTCTCCTCCCCCCCTCCTCCTCTTCTTCTTCTCTCCTCCTCCTCCTCCTCTTCCTCCTCCTCCTTTTCTTTCTCTTCTTCTCCTCCTCCTCCTCCTTCTCCCCCTCCCCCTCCTTCTGAATCTACAGTAGCAGGAATATCAAAGTTCCTGAATTTCTGAATTCTGAATTTCAGATTTAAGGCCTGTATTTAAAGAGAATATTAAAAAGTTAATACTTACAGCCCTGGCTGAATCTCCAAAGTCTATTTTCAGTCTCCCCATAGCTCTTATGATAGCAATAATGGACTGAATTGTATTACTATAGACAACCGCTTTATATTGTTTACATTCTTCTTCGGAATATCCAGCTTCGTGGATAATTCTGATCAAGAAAAATAAAATCACCTTTTAGGTTTCATGACATCATTTCCTGAACTTCACTAAGTTTATATCCTCACCCTTAAGCATACTTACTTCATTTGTTTGACAATTGTGCTTTTTCCGGATTCACCGGCTCCTAAAAAGAACCCCACAAAGACACAATGAGTTATTTAAGGGAAATATTCTAAATAAAGGCATGTAGTAGAATTAGCTCATCTGATCATATTTCCTCTCCGGAAAAGCTGACATCAATCCTGCAAGTCCAGAGGTCAAATTCAGCTGTATATTTTAAAAAGCCAGACTTCATTCACCTGTGCTCTTACCTTGAACAAAATTCCATTTTTTTTTAATGGAATAGATACAATTTTGTGACTGTGAGCTATATGATTGATTGTCTGACTGATTTTGCAGGTCTAAGCAGAAGTGCTCCTACCCACAAAATGACACTGCAGAGCACTGCACACCAGAACAACTAGACACAAGAACAGTTTCTTCCCGAACACCATCACTCTGCTAAACAAATAATTCCCTCAATACTGTAAAACTATTCACTAAATATGCATATTATTAATCTTCTCATCGTTCCCATTGCCCATCTCCTTCCACTTATGACTGCATGACTGTAACTTTATTGCTTATATCCTTACGATTTATGTTGATATTGATTGTTTCCTGATTGCTTATTTGTACCCTATGACTATCATTAAGTGTTGTCCTTTATGATTCTTGGTGAACGTATCTTTTCTTTTATGTACACTGAGAGCATATGCACCAAGACAAGTTCCTTTTGGGTCCAATCACACTTGGCCAATAAAAAATTCTATTCTATTCTATTCTATTCTATTCTATTCTATTCTATTCTATTCTATTCTATTCTATTCTATTCTATTCTATTCTATATTCCAATTCTTTCCTGGAATCTTTGACATTTCTATAACCCACTATTTCTTCCTTACTGAGATAAGCTAGATTGGTTTTGTGAACATCAATTATACCCTACTGTTCCTTCATTAAATCAAGATCTATCTTAGATCTTAGATCAGATAAGCTCTTCAGCCAACTGGAAAAAGAAAAATCAGAATTATTTGCCTTGACTTCCTCCCAACGCTTTCTTTGCAATTTGAACTACTGCCTTTGCTATTTAGAGAACACACTTCCAGCTAAGAGAAGTCTATTTCTACTTTTCAGAAGTCTGAAAAGACTGAAGACTATTTCACAGAGAATTAAATCAAATCAAATCAAATCAAATCAAATCAAATCTGAGATTTTATACACCAGAGACAAATTCCTTGTGGGTCCAATCACACTTGGCCAATAAAGATTATTCTATTCTAAAGAATATTCTATTCTATTTTTTATTGGATAGTGATAAATCCCTAAAGGGTGTATTAAGGTTGCAACTCAAAAAAAAATATCTATGTAAGATCCACTGTTTTAAAGATGTTTAGAATCCTCCAACGGTCCATTTGATCGCAATATGCCATTAGTTTACCTCTTGAATACATAACCATTATATTTATGCTTATATATTCAAGAGGTAAACTAATGGTGTATTGTCTGTGAAAAACCTCTAGGAAAAGCACACAACCCAAATCAGGATTCTCTGATTATGGTGATTTTCAGATTTAAGGTTGAAATGGAGTCTAATCACTTCTTAGACATTGCTATTATAAGGGAAAGACAGATGCTCCTGAATATATCTTATATATACTTTCATATTTATTTATATCCTCATCATCTTTTAACAACCCCGTAATCCCTTGCCGGGTGGAGTCTGGGCAACTAAATGGAGCTAGCAGAGTGTTTGAATGGCCGGATGCCCTTCCTGTTGCCAATGCGGAGTTTTGTTCAGCAGATTAAAATTTCATTGTGCCCAGAGAGAGAAATATCAGCCTCTACCTAGGATCGAACTCACAGCCTCCTGATTGTGAGGCAAGAGCTCCACCTCTAGGCCACCGCACCACTCCCTAGTGTCATATTTATTTATATAATTCAGACTATTAATAGGATTTGATGGACTTGGAGCTTAGGTTTGGGTACAAATGCAACCAGCACACAAGGTACCTTCTTTCATGCCTGGTGTTTATGCCCCGAAGCAAAAAAGCGAAAAAGTATTTTGGACTAAAATACTAAAATTTTGGGCCTCTGGTGGCTCAGACTGCTAAGACAGGCTGTTATTAACAGCAGCTGCTTGCAATTACTGCAAGTTCAAGTCCCACCAGGCCCAAGGTTGACTCAGCCTTCCATCCTTTATAAGGTAGGTAAAATGAGGACCCAGATTGTTGGGGGCAATAAGTTGACTTTGTGTATAATATACAAATGGATGAAGACTATTGCTTGACATAGTGTAAGCCGCCCTGAGTCTTCGGAGAAGGGCGGGATATAAATGCAAATTTAAAAAAAAAATATGCAAGGTTTGCTACAAGATTTAATAAATTACCAAACGGAATTAAATCCGGAAACATTTCTCCTGGGGAGCTTCATCACTGGAAGCTTTCAAGAAGAGACTGAGCTGCCATTGTCAAAAATGGCGTAGGGTCTCCTACTTGGTTAGGGGGTTGGACTAGATGACCTACAAGGTCCCTTCCAACTCTGTTAATCTGTAACGTTCATCTTTGACACAGCCAAAGTACATCAGATGTAGTCTAGGACAAAGTTATAACCTAATTTTATTTGACATAACTGCATAACTGTAATCCAAGCGATGACATAACTTTGCACTGGGTTTCGATCTGAAGTCAGAACAAATTTTTGTGACTTGTACATTTTAATAATAGTAGTAACTTTGCTGATTAATATGCAAGAACTAATTGATACTACATAGACAGCTAGCACTTTTTCATTTTTTTATTTCTCATGGATTTAGTTTAGCTTTACAGGACAATATTATAGGACAATAAAAAGAACCAAATTTCCATTTGGAAACACTCGTATAACATAAACATCAGCCTAGAAAAATTCACATAAACCAGAAGAACATTTCCTATACTACAAGTATAGTAGTACTTGTAGTATATTTTCATTGTCATTTCTAAAAAGATCGAAATTCTTATTACAGGAAGATGAATATAGAAGATCTACCACCTTTACAATACCCTGTATTCTGTTCTGGGAAGTCTCGGGGGGGGGGGAAATGGGGGGGGGGAAGGGGAAGATTATAAATTGATTGATTGCCATTGTACAGGAATAATGGTAGAATTAAACAAGTTGGAATGGTGTAAAGTCGGGACTGCTCGGTAACCACTCCCGAAGGGAAAGGGTAAGGAAAGAGGAGTAAAGAAGGAAGAAAGTAGGTAGGCAGGTAGGTAGGTAGGAAAGAAGGGAGGGAGAAGAAAGGATAGGAGGAGAAGAAGAAGGAGAAGATAGAGGGTTAGAAAGGATGGTAGTGAGAAGTGGGAAAGAGGTGGGGAAGTAGGAAAGCGAGGAGAAGGATGGTGGGGAAAGTCGAAGAAGGATGAGAAGGGTAGAAAGGATTAAGGGAGGGAGTGGCGGTCGAGCAGCCCTGATGGAGTATAATTTGAGTATAGGATCGATTGTTGGATAAGTGATTGTATTGTACACTGCTCAAATTGTGGGAATTATTATGGAAAACAAAAAATTTTGCCCTGTAAAAAAAAGAAACAAATTTCCATTTGGAAACACTTGTATAACATAAACATCAGCCTAGAAAAATTCACATAAACCAGAAGAACATTTCCTATACTACAAGTATAATAGTACTTGTAGTATATTTTCATTGTCATTTCTAAAATGATCGAAATTCTTATTACAGGAAGATGAATATAGAAGATCTACCACCTGCTGAAAAATAGTTTTATTAATCTAAATCAGGGCCCATGGGCTAGATCCGACCCATGGGGTGCTAAAATCTAGCCCATGGGGCCAGCCTGGAAATATCAAAGCCCCCGCCTGTGGTGCCTCTGCTGGCCAAAAATGGGCCACATGGAGGCCTTGCAAGGCCCGTTTTAGGCCTCTCCAACCTCCAGTAGCGCTCTGATGGTCAAAAACGGGCCGTGCAGGGGCCTCACGGGGCCTCCGCGTCGCCTGTTTTTGGCTGGCAGAGTCCTGCTGGAAACCATGGAGGCTGAAAATGAACTTGTGGGGGAGGTCCACGCGCACCTCCCCCATGCCACATTTTGGCCAGAAAAGTGCTGCAGGAGGACATTCAGGTCAAAAACAGGGCAGAGAGGGCCACGTGCTCCGTTTTGGCCGGCAGGGTGCTCCAGGAGGCAACCATCCCGTCTCCCCGCCGCTCCCCTGGTCCGTCCGGCCCATGGAGAACTACAATACTAATCCGGCCCTCGAAGAAATCCAGTCTGACACCCTTGATCTAAATGTTTTTACCCCAGATCTAAAACAGAATTAATTGGGAACTGCAGAACCAGTTGCCAACCTAGGCCGAAAGGAAGATGATAACATAGCTAGCCAATTTAAGGATGAAATATGAAAAGATAGCTAAATCAATTTATTGGAAACAAGTCACTTTGGCCGAAACATGATTATGTTATATATTTCTGTCTTCTTTTCTTGACCTTTTCCTGACAAAGTATTTTTCCTGACAAATTTTTCCTGACAAAGCATTATAGCTACCTGTCCTGTCCTATTTCACAACAACAACAACAACAACAACAACAACAACAACAACATAATAATAATAATAATAATAATAATAATAATAATAATAATAATAATAATATCAGAGTTGGAAGGGACCTTGGAGGTCTTCTAGTCCAACCCCCTGCCCAGGCAGGAAACCCTACACCATCTCAGACAAATGGCAATCCAACATTTTCTTAAAAATTTCCAGTGTTGGAGCATTTACAACGTCTGCAAGCAAGTTGTTCCACTGATTAATTGTTCTCACTGTCAGGAAATTTCTCCTTAGTTCTAGGTTGCTTCTCTCCTTGATTAGTTTCCACCCATTGCTTCTTGTTCTACCCTCTGATACAGCAATTTAAAATATTAGCTAAGCCTGTATATGTGAAGCCTTTATATACTGCTCAAAAAAAATAAAGGGAACACCTAAACAACACAATGCACAGTATTTAATAAGAATATTTCATTCCTTCAGATCTAGGATGTGTTACATAATCTTTGTGTTCCCTTTATTTTTTTTGAGCAGTGTATGTATAAGCCTATATTGTTTCCTGATATTGTTTCCTGATTCCTTATTTGTAGCCTATGACTATCATTAAGTGTTGTATCATTAAGTGTTAAATTTGTAGCCTATGACTATCATTAAGTGTTGGGTATCTTTTCTTTTATATACACTGAGAGCATATGCACCAAGACAAATTCCTAGTGTGTCCAATCACACTTGGCCAATAAAAAATTCTATTCTATTCTATTCTATTCTATTCTATTCTATTCTATTCTATTCTATTCTATTCTATTCTATTCTATTCTATTCTATTCTAATTAACACAAGAATCATAAACACACACACACACACACATATATAAACCTATATAAACATAAGAATCCTGATTGTATTATTACAAAGAATAATACCAACTTTGAATAGCCCAGATTAGACTGCATATTGAAAAGTTTTGTATCCATTTTCTGATGTCGTATTTTAAGAATGATGGGGAAAAGTGACAAGGAGATCAGGGAGAAGAGACCAAACAGTAGAGACAAACATTCTGAACAAACTGAAAGTATTTAATTTAGGGAAAGGAAAATTAAGGAGATATGACAACTGTATGTAACAGTAGTGGGATTCAATTTTTTTTTACTATCGGTTCTGTGGGCGTGGCTTGGTGGGCATGGCAGGGGAAGGATACGGCAAAATCTCCATTCCCACCCCACTCCAGAGGAAGGATACTGTAAAATCTCCATTCCCACCCCACTCCAAAGGAAGGTTACTGCAAAATCCCCATTCCCACCCCACTCCAAAGGAAGGTTACTGCAAAATCCCCATTCCCTCCCCACTTCTGGGGGAAGGATACTGCAAAATCCCCATTCCCTCCCCACTCCTGGGGGAAGGATATTGCAAAATCCCCATTCCCTCCCCACTCCAGGGGAAGGTTACTGCAAAATCCCCATTCCCTCCCCACTCCAGGGGAAGGTTACTGCAAAATCCCCATTTCCTCCCGATCAGCTGGGACTTGGAAGGCAAAAAAAAAAGTAGTGTTATTAGCTAGTTTTAGAAAAAAACACTTTTCCTAAAAAATTTTCCACAATTTTGGCCACTACTGTAAATGAAAGCTAAGGGACGATTAAAGACAAGAGGTTGCAAAAATTACGCAGTGAGAAGAATTAGTCAACCATGTTCTTGTGAGGATTCTACTAAACCCACTAAGTACAACCGAGGCAGACTTTCAGGTAAAATTGCAAGCTTGCAACACACACAAGAATAATCCACAGAATTCTTTTTGGGGGTGTATGTTTTGATGGGCATTGTAAGGAACAGGGAACTGCAGATTATCCTTGACTTTCAACAGTTTGTTTAGTGACAGTTGGAAGTTTCAATAGCACTGGGGGAAAAAATGGCTTATAACCAGTGGTGGGATTCAAGTAATTGAACAACCGGTTCTCTGCCCTAATGATTTCTTCCAATAACCAGTTTGCCAAACTGCTCAGAAAGTTAACAACCGGTTCTCCCGAAGTGGTGCGAACTGGCTGAATCCTACCACTGCTTATAACCTCTTTTCACTCTTTTAGGACTATCCCAGCATTTCCCGTGGTCATCTGTTCAAAATTCAGACACTTGGCAACTCGTTCCATATTTACATGATCACTTTTTTGCAACCTTCCGATGAGCGAAGTCAATGGGGAAGCCGGGTTCACTGAACAACGGTATTACTAACTTCAACAACCGGAGAGATTCGCTTAACAACGGTGGCAAAAAAAACGGGGCAAAATCCCACCGAACAAATGTCTCGGTCAGCAACAGAAATTTTGGGCTTGGTTGCGGTCGTAACTCGAGCACCACCTGTAACACGACGGAACCGAAGGTCTGACTTAGACGTGCGTTAAGTTCTATGTCCCACAGAATTCAATCAAACTTATGTTTCAGGAAGCAGATTCTGCGTTCAGACAATGGGAAAGTTGTTTAGCCGTGTGGATTAACAGCGCAGGTGTTTCTTGAGAATAAAAGGAAATTTCTGACTGAGGTAATCGTATTGTTTATACACAACAGAATGCAACAATAGAGTAACACGGTACGGTGGAAGCTTTTAAAGGAAGTCCTTGTGTTGGTTTGCGGCAGCAAAAACCTAGCAAAGTATTTTAAGAAACCGCACACATTCTCTGGATTTTTCTGCTTTAAGAGTGGGGAAGAGGCCTTGGCATAAAGAAAAAAAATAACCTTGGAGGGGAAAAAAAATAGATATTCAGTCAGGGGAACTACTAACGGCTTACTGAACGCCGGTTTGATTTTAGAAGCAATGATTTAATGTAGCGTTTTCCTACCTCCTGTTTTCTATTTTAGGGGTCTCCAACCTTGACAACTTTAAGACTTGTGGACTTCAACTCCCAGAGTTCCTCAGCCAGCAAAGTCTTAAAAGTTGCCAAGATTGGAGACCCCTCTTCTATTTAGTGCTAAGAACTACAACTCCCAGAATTCCCTGGGAGCTTAGGAAGGGTAGGATAATGGATCTGAAAGATGGAAAGGAATTGAGGAAAACCGTATGAATGGTTGGAGGGGGAGGGGAAAGGAGAGAGATGGAGGAGAAAAGCTACTAATAGTGACGTGCCACACCAGCTGTTTTCCAGATGTTCAAGGAATGCTCCCATTTTCCCTCTATATTCAAGGGTAGGAAGGGGCCTTGGAGGTCTTCTAGTCCAACCCCCCCTTCCCAAGGCAGGAGACTTCGTGCCATCCCAAATAAATGATTGTTCAATCTTTTCTTAAAAATCTCCAGCGATGGAGCAACCACAACTTCAGGAGGCAAGCTGTTCCATTGTCCTCTCTCTCTCTCTCTCTCTCTCTCTCTCTCTCTCTCTCTCTCTCTCTCTCTCTCTCTCTGTCCCTCTATTTCTCTCTGTCCCTCCCTCTCCCTCCTTCTCTCTCTCTCACACACACATACTTTCTCTCTTTCCCTCTCTCTCCCCCTCCCTCTCCGTCCCTCCCTCTCTCTCTTTCTCTCTCTCTCTCATTCTCTTTCTCTCTCACTCACTCTCTTTCTCTCACACATTCTTTCTCTCTCTTTCCTTCCCTCTCCCTCCCCCCCCTCTCTCTCTCTCACACACACACACAACATAACACAAATTCATAAAACTTAGGGAATTACTTTGAATGGGAATTATTATTTTTGAATATTAGATATTTCTATTCCTATATTCATTTGCACCCACATCAACCTTCCAGGTACAATTAGTTACAACCATAACTGAGCCCAAAATTTATGTGCTAAGTGAAACATTTGTTAAGTGGGTTTTACGCCATGAGAGAGAGGAGAGGAGAGGAGAGGAGTGGAGAGGAGAGAAAAGAAGAGAAAAGAAAAGAAGAGAAGAGAAGAGAAGAGAAGAAAGAAGGGAGAAGGGAAGGGAAGGGAAGGGAAGGGGAGGGAAGGGAAGGGAAGAGAGAAGAGAAGAGAAGAGAAGAGAAGAGAAGAGAAGAGAAGAGAAGAGAAGAGAAGAGAAGAGAAGAGAAGAGAAGAGAAGAGAAGAGAAGAGAAGAGAAGAGGAAGAGAAGAAGAGAAGGAAGGGAGGAAGGAAGGAAGAGAAGAGAAGAGAAGAAGAGAAGAGAAGAGAGAAGAGAAGAGAAGAGAAGAGAAGAGAAGAGAAGAGAAGAGAAGAGAAGAGAAGAGAAAGAATTAGAGTAGAAAATGGGATGGGATAGAATAGGATAGGATAGGATAGGATAGGATAGGATAGGATAGGATAGGATAGGATAGGATAGGATAGGATAGGACAGGACAGGACAGGACAGGACAGGACAGGACAGAATACTTTATTGGCCAAGTGTGATTGGACACACAAGGAATTTGTCTCTGATTATTATATCATTATTAATTATAATCATAACAATAATACCAGTAAGAGGGGGTATTAAAGAAGATAAGAAGTATACATAATAATACTACATCTATACTACATAGGACTAATAATACTACAGCCATACTACATAGCAATAATAATGCTACAGCCATACTGCATAAGAATAATAATACTACAGCCATACTACATGGGTAAAGAGCCACACTACAATGCAGAGGATCGCTTGCCAGGCCTGGCAGGGGAGAGACGGTGAAAGAAGACTCAAAGCCACCCTCCCCCCGGGAGTATCTCCTTACCCAGGAGTAGGAGCTTGACTTCGCGGGCCGCTTTTTCCCCGTCTTCTCGGAGATTCCGATCGATCATCTTACTCCGCTCGGCCGCCGCCTTGTCCTCCGCGCTCAGGGTGCAGCCCATCGCGGGGGGCTTTTGGGGTGGGATGGAGGGAGCGGCGAAGACCAGCAAGAAGAGGGGGAGGGGAAGGACAACGGCCCCCTTCTCCGACTCCTTTGACGAGAGTCCGCTACGGGTTGGTGGGAAGCCGGGAGGGGTGGAAGGAAAAACTGAGCCGGCTTAAGCAAACCCCCCTCCCTCCCCACCCTCCGCCCACCCCAAAAGGGGAAAAGAGAGCGAGCGAGAGGCCCAGAAGGCTCGATCCGCGATCCTCAAAGCTTTGCAAGGATGGAGCGTCCAAGGCAAAAGAATTGAGTCCCTGGGATTCTTCCAAATATTTCAGCACTTAAGGGAGGAAAGCCGGCGGGGACGAGGAGGAGGAAGAGTTGAGGGAGGAGGAAGAGGAAGAAGAAGAGGAGGGAGGAGGAGGAGGAGAAAGAATAGGAGGAGGAGGGGAGAAAGAATAGGGGGAGGAGGAACAGGAAGAAGTGGAGGGAGGAGGAGAAAGAATGGGGGAGGAAGAGGAGGAGAAGAGGAGGAGGAGGAAAGGAAGAAGAGGAGGAGGAGGAAGAATAGGAGGAGGAAGAGGAGGAGGAAGAGGAAGAAGAGGAGGAGGAGGAGGAGAAAGAATAGTGGGAAGAGGAGGAGGAGGAAGAGTAGGGGAGGAGGAAGAGGAGGAAGAGGAGAAAGAATAGGAGGAGAAAGAGGAAGAGGAGGAGGAAGAGAAAGAAGACGGGAGGAGGAGGAAGAAGAGGGAGGGAGGAAGAAGAGAAAGAGGAAGAGGAGGAGAAAGAAGAGGGGAGGAGGAGGAGGGGGAGGAGGAAGAGAAAGAGGAAGAAGAGGAGGAGAAAGAATAGGGGGAGAAGGAGGAGGGGGAGGAAGAGGAAGAGAAAAAAGAGGGGAGGAGGAGGAGGAAGAAGAAGAGGGGAGGAGGAGGAGGAGAGAGTGGAGTAAGAAGGCGAAAGAATCCACCTAGGGGAGGCTGAGCCGACGGGTACCAAAAGCAAAAAGCGGAGGCTTGCAAAACTGTAGCCTTCAAAGCGAACGAAGGATGCGCCTTTCGCTTCCTCCGGCCGTTGCGAGGCAGAAGGGAGAGCAAAAACCATCCGTTTCAGGCAAAAAGAAAAAAAGAAAGAGAGAGAGAAAGAGAGAGAATCTCCCAGCAGCCCCAGATGGGGGGGGGAATTGAGTCGCTCAGAGCCAGAGCGGGGGCCAAGGGCTGTGATGGGGAGGGGGCGCCCCACCTCCAGTCTCTCCCCCCCCCCCAGTTCTTCCAAAACTTCGCCCTCCCGGAGTCTTCGCCCCCCTCGGCCGCTGAATGGAGGAGCAGCAGCAGAGGCGGCGTTGGCGTTGAGGACCCCCGCGCCCCCAACCTCAACACCCCCGGCTTCCCCCCACCTCCTCTCCTCTCCGCCCCGCCCGGGACTCGGTCTAGGCGCCGCCTTCGCGAGCCGGGGAGAGGCGCGCGCCCGGCCACGCGCGGACTGGACTCCCACGCGGGGTGGGCGAGGGGGAAGCGCTGGGAGGCGAAGTACCGGGGTTGGAGGGAGGCGAGCGATGGGGAGCCCTAAGCCCGGGGGAGGTGGGGGCTGGTGTGACTCCCGTATATGTGTGTGTGTGTGTGTGTGTGTGTGTGTGTGTGTGTGTGTGTGTGTGTGTGAGAGAGAGAGAGAGAGAGAGAGAGAGACTGTGCCTGTCTGTCTGTCTCGCGCGAGCGCTCTCTCTCACTCCCTCTGTCCCTCTCTCACACTCTCCCCCTCTCTGTCTGTCTCTTCCTCTCTCTCCGTCTCTCTCTCTCTCTTCCTTTCTCTCGCTCTCTCTCTTCCCTCCTCTCTCTCTCCCTCTCTCTCCCTCTGTCTCTCTCTCTCTCTCCTCTGTGCCTCTCTTCTCTCTCCTCACTCCCTCTCTCCCCTCTCTCCCCTCTTCCTCTTTCACTTCTTCTCTCCTTTCTCTCTATCACTCTCTGTGTGTCTCTCTCTTCCTTTCTTTCTCTCACTCCCTCTCTCTTTCCCCTCCTCTCTCTCACTCTGTCTCTATCTCCCCCTCTCTCTTCCTCTCTCACTCCCTATCTCCCCTTCTCTCTCCCTCACTCCCTCTCTCTCCCCCTCTCCCCCTCTTCCTCTTTCACTTCTTCTCTCCCTTTCTCTCTGTCACTCCCTCTCTCTGTGTGTCTCTCTCTTCCTCTACTCACTCCCTCTCTCACTCTTCTCTTTGTCACTCCCTCCCTCCCTCCTTTCTTTCTCACTCCCACGCTCTCTCTCCCCCTCTCTCTCCCCCCTTCTCTCCCTCTCTCCTCCTCTCTCCCCTCTTCCTCTTTCACTTCTTCTCTCCCTTTCTCTCTCTCACTCCGTCTCTCTCTGTGCCTCTCTCTTCCTCTACTCACTCCCTCTCTCACTCTTCTCTTTGTCACTCCCTCCCTCCCTCCTTTCTTTCTCACTCACACGCCCTCTCTCCCTCTCTCTCTCCTGCTTTCTCTCCCTCTCTCCCTCCTTCTCCCTCTCTGTTGCTCTTTCACACTCCCTCTCTCTTTCTCTCCCTTTCTCTCTCTCTCTCCCTCCTTCTCCCTCTCTGTTGCTCTTTCACACTCCCTCTCTCTTTCTCTCCCTTTCTCTCTTTCTCTCCCCCTCTTGTTGTCGCTCTCTGTTTCTTTCTCCCTCCATCTCTCTCTCTCTTTCCCTCCATCTCTGTGTGGGTGTTGTGGGTATGTAGCTGCTCTTCTTCCCCTCTGCCTCCTTCCCCCCACCCTCACTTACGATGACGCTCAAATGGTGACCACATGACCTCAGGATACCGCATGAAATTGTTCATACAGGTAGCCCACACCTTACAACAGTTTGCTTAGTGATCGTTCTGAAAAAAGTGACTGATGACCATTTTCCACACTTACATCAACACCTCCACATGCTCACCTGATTTGCATTCGGACATGTGACCACTGGCTTACATTTATGACGGTTGCCGTGTCCCGGGGTCACGTGATCCCCTTTTGCGATCGTCTGACAAGCAAAGTCAACAAGGAAGCCGGGTTCCCTTCACAAGTTAAGTTAAGTCGCTAACTTAACACCTGGAGCAATTAAACAGTAATAGCTATTGTATTGACCCTACTTAATAACTAGTGTTATTGGACTACACCCACAACTAGTGTAGTCCTCAGAGCAATATCCATTAACGAGCCCCGGTACTTTTATTGGGTTTTATATCAGCGTATTAAAGGGGATGCGGTGACTCAGTGGCTAAGACGTTGAGTTTGTCGATCGGAAGGTCGGCAGTTCAGCGGTTCAAATCCCTAGCGCCGCGTAACGGGGTGAGCTCCCGTTACTTGTCCCAGCTTCTGCCAACCTAGCAGTTCGAAAGCACGTCAAAAATGCAAGGAGAAAAATAGGGACCACCTCTGGTGGGAAGGGAACAGCATTCCGTGCGCTTTTGGCATTGAGTCATGCCGGCCACATGACCACGGAGACGTCTTTGGATGGAGCTGGCTCTTCGGTTTTGAAACGGAGATGAGCACCGCCCCCTAGAGTCGGGAACAACTAGCACAGATGTGTGAGGGGAACCTTTACCTTTACCTTTTATCAGCGTATTGTCCAGTGACCTGTAAGTAATTAGATAACGTCAAAAATGTTCACCTCACTTTGTCTAAATTTTTTAAGAGTCTGTATGAAAGGAAGAGTAATGACACCTAAAACGTCTTTTCGCTACCTCCGGCTGTGTAATCATCATCTAGATGACACAATTTGGTGTCGCTTCATTACCTTCCACCTTCATTCAAATTGTATCACCAGGATGGCTTCCTCGGGATATTTTCTCCAGCGAAGGCTTTTCAATCACTGACGTTGTCCCAAAGGTTGCTTCTTCAAAAGACCACTGGACTTTGTTTTGCCTTGAAGACATTTTCCTTCTCACCCAAGAAGCTTCTTCAGTTTCTGTAGCCTCCAACATTCAGCCAGAACTGACGAAGCTTCTCGGATGAGAAGCGAAACCTCTTCACAGAAAAAACAAAGTCCAAAGTGGCCTTTTGACAAAAACACCCATTACCTCGATGACTGGATCTCCATAGTTATTTCACTGACATTATTGTCACCTTTTCAGGGGCAACCCTTATCCTGGTCCTAGCCACATTTTATGAGGCACCAGTTTAGGGAAATGAGTCAGTTGTGATCTTACAAGTAACTTGTTCTGTCTCCTTCCCCACTTCGGACCCAGGAGCTGGCCTTCAGCCAGTGGATTCACGGCTCTTATCAGTCCTGGAAGAGAAATCGCAGCTGCCTGCCAAAGTTCAAACGAATGACTCATGTAGCAAGACTTTCAGCTCTTTTTGGAATGGTTCAGCTAAACTTTTGCTTCCCGTGGAGTGAGAGCAGTCCCAAAGCTCCTTATATATCCTGTGATGTCGCCTGATGATGTCGCCTCTTTAATCTTCTGAAGCGCGGGTCAAGCCAAGCTTGATTATTATTATCAGCTGGGTCTGAAGGTGTAGCCTGGGGAAGGAAGGAATCAGGGGATGACGGCCTCATTACATCCTCCGACTGGTCTGGTTCTGGCTCCTGGAGCCAAGCCAAAGGAATCAGTGCTCCCGAGGTAAACCTTACCGGCCCTTCCCCCTCACTTTCTGAGTCATTGTCGGGCATGGGGCCAGGTTCGGGGGCTGGAGTCACAACATAACTAGTGTTGTGACCCAGGCCCAAGTAGGTAGTAGGAAACTCAGTCAGTGTAAAAACAAACAAACTTTATTCGAACAGCTGAGAATTACTTCATTCTCAGCGTCGTCCAACTAAATTAAAGCAAATTCCTCCCAACACAAATTCCTCAGTCCTATCACCAACCTTGGTCCAATTAGGCAAACTGACAAAGGCCTTTCTTGGCAAACGTTCAGAAGACACCGATATAAAAATAAATGCAACAAGACGAAGCTATCAACGTTGTTTTCCAGCAGGGCCCAAAGGCCATTGCTGCTCTTTTAAGCCTTATGGGAGGGGCCAATCATCTCTTGGCCCTACTCCTGAGTCGTCCTCTTTGCCTGAGCTGCTCTTGCCTTCTGGCAGCTCTTCTCATGTGTGCATTAGGAACGCGCTCCTCCTGTTCCTCTGCCTCACTCCTGTCAGTCTAGGAGACTCTATGGTAGGGGAACTGGACTTCTGGTCAACAGAGGAAAAAGTACGCCCTGCTAGGAGAAAACTCTATGGTGGGGGGAACCCAACTTCCAGTCGGCTCCAGAATTGAATGTGGTGTTTCCGGTTAGGCTTTGTGGCTCTTTGAGTGTTTAAGGTTGCTGACCCCTGCCCTAATCCTACCTTAATTCCTAACCTTATAAATTGCAGAAGTGATGCTGTTTGTTTCATTCACAATACAGGTATTTCTCAATTTACAGCAGTTCATTTAGTGGCCGTTGGAAGTTACAATGACAATGGGGGGAAAAGCAACTTAAAGGCCATTTTTTCACACTTACGACGGTGGAAACATCCCCATGGTGCCGTGATCAAAATTCAGGCGCTTGGCAACTGACTCGTATTTATGACGGTTGCCATATCCTGGGGTCATTGACTATTTTTATAATCAGCAAAGTCCCGTATGTGTGTGTGTGTGTGTGTGTGTGAGAACTGGATTCACTTAACAACCATGTGACTAACTTCACAACTGCAGCAAGATAGGTCATGCAATGGAGAGAAACTCACTCAACAAATGTCTCACTTAGCCACCTACACTTTGTGGGCTCAATTGTAGTCATAAGTCAAGAAGTACCTGTGCTTGCAGTCCTCATTCAAATCAAAGCTTCTGATAGAAGCAAAATTTCAATCTTAAAAATTCTGTCCTCTCCACTTACTGTCTCTCCGCACCGGAGTACCTGTGCTTGCAGTCCTCATTCAAATCAAAGCTTCTGATAGAAGCAAAATTTCAATCTTAAAAATTCTGTCCTCTCCACTTACTGTCTCTCCGCACCGGAGTACCTGTGCTTGCAGTCCTCATTCAAATCAAAGCTTCTGATAGAAGCAAAATTTCAATCTTAAAAATTCTGTCCTCTCCACTTACTGTCTCTCCGCACCGGTCCTTTCTAAACAGCTCGGACCAAAATGCCATTGCTTTGTTCCCGATTTCCCTTCCCTGTTAACGGCCACATTCACATTTCGCAAAAACAAATTCATTTTGTGCCACCTCAACGGCTAACCGGTTTTATGGGTGTAACCTTTTCCAGATTGAAATCCATTTAGTCAGATGCCCCGAAGCTGGCAGCCTAACCTTATTTGTGTGGTGTTTGATGAAGTCCCACAGATGTGGGAAGTAGAAGGAATTATACAAATGCGATAAAACTCTCCATCGTTTGTCTTTTGTTCTTGTAGAGGTGGCAACGCAGGAACTTCGCACCACTGAAGTCGCAATGCACTTCTCCAAAAAAACAGGCAGGATCAACCTGTGAATTAGCAGACGTGGGACGTCCTAATTTTTTTTTTTCTTGAATTGTAGGATGAAGGCTAAAAGGAAAGCATCTCATCTCGTTGCCTTGGCAACGCTGGTCCATTCACTGTGCCAGCAAACACGGTTGGGTGACCTTCATCCATCAATGGAGCATTTTCCTTTTCATGCATTGATGAAAAATGGGACGTGGGCAGTTGATCAGGATTTTACAACCGTTTGGTCCAGATTGATGCCTGTGAATAGCTCTCATTCTTTCAATTCCATTGTTTACACTTTCCTATTCTATGTTGGTGAGTGTGTGTGTGTGTGTGTGTGTGTGTGTGTGAAAGAGAGAGAGAGAGAGAGAGAGAGAGAGAGCATGAATCACAATAAGGATATCATTTGTTAATAGAGGATTTTGGATTTCTAGTCTGGCCTTTCTTCTATTGTTTTTGATAATTCTCATTGCTTTCATACTTTTATATGAGAAAGTTCATCAGAATAGAGCTGGAAGGAACCTTAAGAGGTCTTCTAGTGGAGGGGTCACCAACCTTTCCCGAAACATTTCTCCTGGGAATACTTAGAACAAAATATGATAGAAAAATAAGATCTCTGATTTTACACATATTAACAGCAGCAAGAATTGCGTTCGCACAGTATTGGAAGGAACGCAATATACCACCAGAAGGACTGATTATTCAGAAGATAGATGATTGTGCCGGAATGGATAAACTTACTCTAGAACTAAAAGAAAAAGACGATTCAGAATTTTATGTGGTTTGGGAAAAACGATATACTTGGACAGATAGTAGAAATAAAAATTGGAAATACACCTAAGGCTATTGAGGATTAGATATTGAATGTATATAATGTATATAGGGACACGGTGGCTTAATCGAAAGATCGGCAGTTCAACGGTTCGAATCCCTAGTGCTGCGTAACAGGGTGAGCTCCCGTGACTTTTCCCAGCTTCTGCTACACCCACAACTAGTGTAGTCCTCAGAGCAATATCTATTAATGAGCCCCAGTAATTTTATTGGGTTTTATATCAGCGTATTAAAGGGGACGCGGTGACTCAGTGGCTAAGACATTGAGTTTGTCGATCGGAAGGTCGGCAGTTCAGTGGTTCAATTCCCTAGCGCCGCATAACTGGGTGAGCTCCCTGTCAAGGTTCCACAAAAACCTCTTCTGCATAAAAAAACTCAGAAGCCATTGTTTTTCAGAGTTCTTTACTAGCATGAGGAAACTGGCACACGATGAGTGAAATTCCAAAACTGAATTTCCGGATTCTTTTCCCAGTTATACAAACCCCAAGAGTCCCACCCCCCTGACCCCTTTGATGGTCACATGGTCCCACGTTCTCCCAGTTCATTCGAATATCTTCTTGCCAATCTTCCTGCAGATGTGAACACCATCCGACCTTGACCGCTTGAAGAATGTTACCATACCCCTCAGCCCCCCTTCTTCTCCTCAGGGGAAAAATGTGGCAGCGTCTGGAACCCTAAAGTCTAGTATGGTTTCCAGGCCTGACACTCCCATGACTCGTCCCAGCTTCTGCCAACCTAGCAGTTTGAAAGCACGTAAAAATTGCAAGTAGAAAAATAGGGACCACCTTTGGTGGGAAGGTAACAGCATTCCATGCACCTTTGGCGTTGAGTCATGCCGGCCACATGACCACGGAGACGTCTTTGGACAGCGCTGGCTCTTTGGCTTTGAAACAGAGATGAGCACAACTAGCTCGTATGTGCGAGGGGAACCTTTACCTTTAATGTATATAATGTATATATCGTATGGAATGTCGATCCGAAGCATATAAAAATGACACAGTCTGTTGATTGTGTACTAGAGTTATGTAAAGGAAAAAAATGTAATAAAAATTACTTTTAAAAAAAGTTATCTGAAAACAGTTGTAGCTATGAAAACTGATGCCTTGTCAATATTAGCCATAAAAATAATATGTTTCATTACCTAAGACTATTTAAAAAAAAAAAAATCTACCTGGTAGATGATGTGCTATAAAGTTACAATTTTTTTCCTCCAACCTAGGAGACAAAAGTATGTTTTTAAGTCCTTAAACAGATTTAGTTAGGAATTCCTGGGGCTAATCTTTGTTTCTGTGAACCATAAAATTTGATTTCACCTTGAGGAACTCATACAATGATCTCACCCATCTCGGAGGCAGGTTTTCAGTGTCTTCAATTAAATGATTCCAGAGTTTACAGCCCTAAAAGAAGGGATCTAAAGAGCAATTTTTAAAATATGCATTTTATAGAGTTTTAAAAAACAACAACCCAAAAACCCACAAGTCTTCACTGCATAAAATTGTGGGCCCCGGAACAACCTGAAAGGCATAAGGAGAAAAAAAAAGAAAAGAACACACTGAATGAAATGAAAT
Organism: Ahaetulla prasina; assembly: GCF_028640845.1. Taxonomy (NCBI): domain Eukaryota; kingdom Metazoa; phylum Chordata; class Lepidosauria; order Squamata; family Colubridae; genus Ahaetulla; species Ahaetulla prasina. The sequence goes on from NC_080545.1 coordinate 5,593,358, forward strand.
TGCTTTATTGCAATCTTTGACCAGCATTAGAAAAATAAGAGAAAGTGACAATAAATTACCACAGTAAACTCACTAGCATGAAATTACCCCAAAACAATAGAACACACCCCCGAATCAAAGATTGGTCCAATTATATGGCTTGATAAAGAGAGCTGGGAATGTGATTGAAGAGGTTATTGTTCTTTTTAGTTGTGAAGTCATGTCCAACCCATTGTGATCCTATGGACAATGTTCCTCCAGGTCTTCCTGTCCTCTACCATCCTCTGGAGTCCATTTAAGCTCACGCCAACTGCTTCAATGACTCCATCCAGCCACCTCGTTCTCTGCCGTCCCCTTCTTCTTTTGCCCTCCATCGTTCCCAGCATTCGGCTCTTCTCCAGTGAGTCCTTCCTTCTCATTAGGTGGCCAAAGTATTTGAGTTTCATCTTCAGGATCCGGCCTTCTAGAGAACAGTCAGGGTTGATCTCCTCTAGGACTGACCGGTTGGATGGCCTTGCAGTCCAAGGGACTCGCAGGAGTCTTCTCCAGCACCAGAGTTCAAAGGCCTCCATTTTTTGGCGCTCAGCCTTCCTTATGGTCCAACTTTCATAGCCATCCATTGCAACTGGGAAAACCATAGCCTTGACTATACGCACTTTAGTTGGCAGGGTGATGTCTCTGCTTTTTAGGATTGAAGAGGTAACATCCCTTAAAATAAAACAACATCATCAGTGCTAGAAGGGAATGGGGTTTGTGGAGGAGGAGGAGGAGGGGAGGGCACAAGGACGACTGTGGGGATCTTAATGCTCTCTGACTTTGATGGTTTTCTTGCAGATGTTTCATGACCCAACTAGGTAGCGTCATCAGTGTTAGAAGGGAGTGGGATTCATGGAGTGGAGGAGGAGGAGGGCTGTGAGGTCCTTGGTGCTCTCTGAGCTTGGTGGGGTTTTTTGCAGACATTTCATGACCCAATTGAGTAACGTCATCAGTGCTCCTGGATTGGGAATGAAACATCTGCAAGAAAGCCACCAAGCTCAAAGAGAATAGAATAGAATAGAATAGATTTTTTTTATTGGCCAAGTGTAATTGGACACACAAGGAATTTGTCTTTGGTGCATATGCTCTCAGTGTACATAAAAGAAAAAGAAAAAAAAATACTTTCATCAAAGGTATTAAAAATACCTTTGATGAAGACAAAGACAAAGAGCACTAAAGACACCACAGTTTTCCCAGTATGTTCTACCACTAGCCAATGAGATTCCTCTCTCACTTTGGTCCAAATTATTAAAGCCCAGGAGGGAAACAAATGATTTTCCCACCCCTATCCCATGTTCTCCTTTCCTCATTTTGCTTATTGCCTAAAGAATCGCTCCATCCGGGAGACACACCTTTAAAGCGCTCCATGGCTTAGGACCGGGCTATTTACGAGACCGCCTTCTGCCACCGATAGCCTCCCATCGACCTGTGCGCTCCCACAGGGTGGGCCTTCTCAGGGTGCCGTCGACCAAACAATGTCAGTTGGCGGCCCCCAGGGGGAGAGCCTTCTCTGTGGCGGCACCGGCCCTTTGGAATGAGCTGCCTCTGGGGTTGCGCCAACTCCCCGACCTCCGGACCTTCAAACGCGAACTTAAGACCTTATTATTTCATCGTGCGGGACTGGCCTAAGCGAAATTTTAAATGGGTTTTATGTCGGTCTATGACCGTTTTAGTTTGATTTGGCCTGTTAAATATTTGGTTTTAATTCTGCTTTTAAATTTTTTTGTTTGTATTCTGTGTTAGTTTTTAATATGGCTGTAAACCGCCCTGAGTCCATTCGGGAAAAGGGCGGTATAGAAATTAAATTATAAATAAATAAATAAACACCATCAGCCAATTTGCAATGGGGCCATTCACGAATATCTTTCGGTCTGACAAGAAATAACCCAGCATGCAAAAGGAATTATAAATGAATATTTCAGGTGGAAGACAAACAAACAAGGGATATATTTGCAGGAGGGGGAAAAAAAACACCACAATCATATTCACAAATTATATCAGATTTATTCTGCCAGACTTGGTTCTTAAGCAGGGCTTGCAAGAGAATGAAGGTAGCTGAAAAGGGTTCCTTGGAGCCATTAAGTCTTTATTAGCAGAATTGTTTACCAACACTGGGATGGGTGTCTATCTACAGCATCTGCCTGGGTTTGTGTTAGCTCACGTTTCCGTCTCAAACAAGTTTAATCACAGAGTATGCTATGTTTGCCTCTGAACATCTGGGTGAGGACGTAGGAGAAAATGTGGATTATTTTTCTAATGTAATCCATTCTTCTTGCCCTTTTTATGTTGAGAGAGAGAGAGAGAGAAATGAGGAAGGAAGGAAGGGAGGAAGGAAGGAAGGGAGGGAGGGAGGGAGGGAGGGAGGGAGAGAGGGAGGGAGAAAGGAAGGAAGGAAAATGAGAAAAGAAAGAAAGAAAGAGATGGAGGAAAGAAGGAAGGAAGGAGAAAGAAAGAAAGAAAGAAAGAGAGAGAGAGAGAGAAAGAGAGAGAGAGAGAGAGAAAGACAGCGACAAGGAGAGTCGGAAGGAAAGAAGGACGGTAGATACAAAGATAGATACAAAGATAGATAGAAAAGAGAAAGATAGAAAGAGAAAGAGAATGCAAAAGAAGGAAGGAAGGGGGAAAGAGGGGAGGGGGAGAAGAGGGGAGAAAGGAAGGAAGGAGAATGAGAAAGAAAGAATGAAAGAAAGAAAGAAAGAAAGAAAGAAAGAAAGAAAGAGAAAGAATGAGAAAAAGAAGGAAGGAAGGAAGGAAGGAAGGAAGGAAGGAAGGAAGGAAGGAAGGAAGGAAGGAAGGAAGGAAGGAAGGAAGGAAGACATGGAGTTTTAACATGTCCATTTTCTGCAAGTCCCCAGTTCACAGAATATCTATCTATCTGTCTCTCTCTCCCTCTCCCTCCCTCCTTCCCTCCCTCCCTCCCCCTCTCTCTTTCATTCTCTCTTTCTGTCTGTCTCTCTGCATATCTGGCATTTTCATTTGAGGAGCATTCTGGAATGAGAGCGCTAAGAAAACAAAAACTGTTCAATCAGTCCCTCCTTTCCAAAGGCTCTAGGCCCGTAAATATTTATTCAAAGAAACACGCAGGGCTTAAGAAGACAGATACCGTATGAGATACGCATCATTTAATCTGGTGCATTTGGGAACATAGCGAAATCGAAAAGACCTGCGTCCTTCCACCCTGCATAAATCCCATTTATCGCTGTAACTTTTGCAAGACGCCTCCATTGCCTCACATTCTCCTTCCTTATAATCATAACTTTACGCGCAGCTCTGTACAAATTGTATATATTATGCGCGGGGTTGTGTATATTGTCATTAAGCATGCTGAGTTTCGTCAAACACCACAGGAACCTAAATGGCTGGGAATTTTATCGCCAGAATCAAGGTCCGAAACATGAATTTACTCTTATTCCCACTGATGCATTCATAGGAATGGCTTGCAAGTTATCATCTATTTCTAAACGCTGTATGCCGTGAAAGAGTCTAACGCCAATACAATTTTACAACCATATCGCTTAGTGTCCGTTTGAGATTACAGCAGCACTGAAAAAAAGTGACCTATGACCATTTCTCACACTTACGACTGTTGCACAATCCCCCTGGTCACGTGATTTTCGTTCGGCTGCTTGACAACTGGTTCATATTTATGAAGGGGGGAAGGGGGGGTGTCACGTGATCCCATCTTGCGACCTTCTGACCGGCAAAGTCAATGGGAAAGCCGGATTCACTTAACAACTGTGTGACTAATTTAACAAATAGGGCATGAAAAGTCGTAAAATGGGGCAAAACTCACTCGACAAATTTCTCACTTAGTGCCGTGTCCCACCCCCCACTCCAACAAACAAGTCAAGGAAGTCTGTAACAAACTTGGCAATGAAGCCTCTGCAGCTTGCCAAGTTCCTTCAGGGTTTATCAGGGCAGGCAGGAGTCCAAGTTGTGATTTCAGCGATAGAGTCCAATATCAGCAAACTAGCTAAGACTTTGCTTGACTCAAGGTTGGAATGCCAGAAGCAGGTCCTTTATATAGGCTCTGGGGTGTGGTTCTATGACTCAGCATTTATCCAGGCCTGCCCCACCCTTCCTTCTGCTGGCGTCGCCTCTCAGATCTCCAGAAACGAGGATCCTCCCACTTTGAATTGTCTTCAGCTGGATCTGCTGTCAGCGTCTGGGAAAGGGAGGGGTCAGAGGGAGTAGGCCCGAGTAATTCCAGCACCTGGCTGGCTTCCTGCTCTGAAGGCTGAGCCAAAGGAACACACGGTGTATGAATGAAGTTTCTTGGGCTACTCCTTTCACTCCTGGAATCCTCTCTGGGCATGGGGCCAGGGCCGGGGGCTGGAGGCATGACAGGCCGTTCATCTTCATTATCAGACTCGGAGTCTGATAACAGGCCTGGTTGGAGACGGGAGTGGCCCGGCTGAGGAGAGGAGGGGCGACAAGTCACAACACCTAGTGATATAAATTTAGGGCTCGGTGGTGGTCATAAGTCTAGGACTAAGACAGCTGATCATTTGCATTCTTTGAGAGAGTGGGTGAAGCCACTTGGAGGTTTGTTTGTGTCCTCAGAGTCGCCTGAATGACCCTCTAAAAGGATGCAAATGACCAGCTGTCTGCAAGGAATATAAATCCTTTTGTTCCCCACCATCTAGTCAGAGCTGAAGAAGCTTCTTGGATGAGAAGCGAAAGGTCTTCAAAAGAAAAAAACCAGAAAGTCCAGTTGCCTCTTGAAAAAGCACCTTTGGGACAATGATGGCCTGGATGGCTGAGAATCTCCATAGATACACACTCCATTTTCTTGGGAGTAGTTTAAGAGACATAGAATAGAGTGTCATGGTGGCTTAGTGGTGAAAACGCTCGCCTCTCACTCGGAAAGTTGAGAGTTCAATCCTAGGTAGCGGCAAATATTTCTCTACTAGGGTGCAAAGAGAAAATATTTGCTGTGAACACAGCAGAGGCATCAGGAAGGGCATCCAGCCAGTAAGCGCTCAGCTCCAATCTATCTCCCTTACTCCACCCCAAATAATGGGATTACAGAGTCATGTAAAGAAAGATAAATATAGTCTAAGAAACATAAATCACCCCTCCTGGATTAGGTCCCTTTCATTTCATAAGCCACTTCCCCACAGTGCTTGCTTGGAAGTTGGTGGCCCATATACAGCCTGTCTCCCATACCCTTGGCCCATATGATTTCAGATTGGTTTAAGTTGCAAGAAAATTGCCGAGTAAGGGATCCCAGGCAGTGGTGAGTTGCTTCTGGTTCATCCCAGATCGGCAGCAGCGGGAGGCTCCGCCCACCCATCCGGATGTGTTCTGTCCCCTCCACCTCACCTAAGAAAACACACATGTTGAAGAACGTCTGCCAGCAATTTATTTACAAGTTGGCCTGGTTCCCTTTGGCAGAGGAAAGTTCTGGCAGCAATTCCACAAGTGCCTGCCAAGTTCTTATCAAGAGTCAGTGTGTTACAGTCCATCGCCGGAGCAACCAGGACTCTACAGAATGATCAAGAGTTACTCACGAAAATCCAAGCCTTAAATCCAAAAACTGTCTGAAGCTCACAAGATGCAGTTCACCCTTAGTAACTTTTGTCCGTCACAAGGGCCAGATGGCAACCCCACCCGCTTTTATCCCCTGTGGGGTGTGGCTCAGTGACTCAGCACTCTCTGGGCCTGCCATACCTCTTCCTCTGCTGCGCATGCCTCCTTTGCCGACGGTGCCTAGGGTCTATCCAAGATTGATCCTCCTCGTCCTCTATCTGTGGAGGCTCTGACACGCCTTCTTCCTGGCCTTCCGCCGGTACTTGAGGCATTGCCAGGAAGGAGGGACCTGGAGAGGGAGGCCTTGTCTGCTCTTCTCCCTCATTCTCCGAGTCCTCCTCCTCCATGAGGGCAGGCTCGGGGGCCAGAGTCACAACAGGTTGCTTCTGCGCATGCACAGAAGCATTGCGTGCAAGCACGCATGCGAGCATGTGTGCATACACACGAGTGAACCGGTAGCAAACTGAATTGAAACCCACTACTGATCCCAGGGGTCATTTGCATGCTTTGCTCACTTAAAGGGCCGCCCTTGTCAGAAACACATTTTACCATAAATGAGAACCATTTGCTTCGAAGCCTTAAATCTTCTCCCTCTTCTGGAGAAAGTTGAACAATAGGTTTGGCCTTTAAAAAAATACACAGGCCGGCAGCCACACCCCTTCCCCGAAAAAGCTCCGTTGCTATAGAAATGGATGACTCTGCTCTATTGCATGATCCCTAGAAATAACTTGATAATCACCATTTCGATCCTGCTGCAAAGTCTCTAAAAGGAGACCGCAAACTCCAGGACTCCACTCAAAGCAACCTTTTCCCCATTGTTCAGATCTTGCGTGACAAGGCCTCGAATTGTCCCTGAGGTCAATGTGACATAAGCTGAGTCAAAATCAAAACCGAAGTGACTAAGAGTTCTTAGCCAGAAGAGAAAGTTCAGATCCTGTATTTTCATTTGTGGTTCAGTTGCTAAGAGTTGTATTCAACTCTTCTCGGCCCCATAGATCATAGAAGCTCCACTGCCCTCCACTGTCTCCTGGACTTTGCCCAAATTCATGTTCATTGTGTCGATGACACCATCTAAACATCTCCTCCCCAGCTGTTCCCTTCTCCTTTTATGAGACATGTTGTGGGGAGAACTCAATGAATCTCAAGGTGAGAGATTCAACGTGTTCTAATTTCATGGGTAAATGTTCTGACCCAGCTCCCCAAACACGACAAACCCTCTGAAGTGAACTCAAACGATTCCTTTATCGGCAGCCCCAGCAAAAAGTTAAAAACCTATTCATCTCTGTCCCCTGCCTTTTATCCCCAGAGCTAGGGTGGGGCTTCACTAGCAGTGCTGGCTCTTCCATCCCAAGGATCGGCCCATAGATTTCCACTGCTCTCCTCTCCTCTGCCTCTGCCCTCCCCTGTCGTGTCCCACCCCCCACTCCAACGAACAAGTCAAGGAAGTCCGTAACCAATTTGGCAACGAAGCCTCTGCAGCTTGCCAAGTTCCTTCGAGGTTTATCAGGGCAGGCAGGAGTCCAAGTTGTGACTTCAGCGATAGGGTCTGGTATCTGCAGACTCAATAAGACTTTGCTTGACTCAAGGTTGGAATGCCAAAAGCAGGTCCTTTATATAGGCTGTGGGGTGTGGCTCCATGACTCAGCATTTATCCAGGCCTGCCCCACCCCTCCTTCTGCTGGCGTCACCTCTCAGATCTCCGGAAGTGAGGGTCCTCCTACACTGAATTGTCTTCAGCTGGATCTGCTGGCAGCTTCTGGGAAAGGGAGGGGTCAGAGGGAGTAGGGCCGAGTAATTCCAGCACCTGGCTGACGTCCTGCTCTGACGGCTGAGCCACATACTGTATGAGTGAGGTTTCTTGGGCTACTCCTTTCACTCCTGGAATCCTCTCTGGGCATGGGGCCGGGGCCGGGGGCTGGAGGCATGGCAGGCCATTCATCTTCATTATCAGACTTGGAGTCTGATAAAAGGCCCGGTTGGAGACGGGAGGGGCCCGGTTGAGGAGAGGAGGGAGGACGAGTCACAACACCCCCACTCCTGGGGAAGGATATTGCAAAATCTCCATTCCCACCCCACTCTGGGACCAGCCAGAGTTGGCATTTGCCGGTTCTCTGAACTACTCAAAATTTCCGCTGTTGGTTCTCCAAACTACTCAAAATTTCTGCTACCGGTTCTTCAGAACCTGTCAGAACCTGCTGGATTTCACCCCTGTATTTGATGATTGGTGATGCATCTCCCCTTCAGCTTTTCATGCCAACCATTTGAAACCCATGAAATTCCCAGAAACACAGATTTGATTTGATTTTTTAACCTTACCAAGCTAAGCCTTTTCTTTAAGCGTCACAATTTTTTTGCTGGCACGTTAGCAAGTCCATCTGCTTCAAGAGTCTGCGGCGATGGAGACTAGAAATATTTGGCAAGAAAAAAAGAACCCATGACATTCCTTTACTGTCGGAAGTTGCATCTGGTGGCTGTCATTTGGTCAAGAGGCTTGTCCCTTTAACGGACTTTAGGGTCTTGAATTTTACAGATTCGAAAATCGCAATCCTGTGGCTATTCATCAGCAGGATAAAATTGGGTCATTGGAGGATCTGAGAGCCTATTCTTCGCAAATGGCCATTTTACGGCCATGGAAAGCAAGCCAGGAGAAGCATCAATGGGCTGGTGGCTTACGAAGTGGTTTCTGTCAACTGGCAAATGCGGCATTAGCGTCATTGTGTACAATTAAAATTGATTATTTGGCCTCTTCGTCTGTCGCTGGCAGCCCCTGGTGAGTGCTCAGCCATTTGCTTGGACTCATACAAATACCACATTGATTAAAATCCATCATCTGCCTTTCCGCGGTATCACATTTTTAGCGTTAAGCACGGAGATGAGTCAGAAAACCTGAAACTTATAGTATTTCACCTGAAACTGATAGTAAAGAGAACACATCTTTAATTATTCAGGTATGAACCGCAGCTAGAATTGTATTTCCACAAAATTGGAAAAGTGAAGAGACCCCCCCACCCCCTACTGATGAGAATGTGATTAGGAAAATATTCGAATGGGCAGAAATGAACAGATTAACGTTTGCAATTAAGCAGAAAGAACAAACTGAATATTAGATGATATGGGGATTGTTTTATCCATGGTTAGAGAATAAAAATGGAAGTTGGAAATAAAAGGAGGAGATTAAAGAAAAGAAGAAAATATGTTAAGATAGAGAAGTAAACAATATGTTAACTGTTATTATTATGATTATTAGGATAATTAAGCTTAATATCATTATTATATTCTTATTAGAAGATAGGTTAAGAGGGAAAAATGCATAAGTTTACTATGTTCAATTCTTCAATATACTACAATTGTAAGATCAGAGAATTAATATTAATGTAATTATTTTTTTTTATTTGCATTTATATCCCGCCCTTCTCCGAAGACTCAGGGCGGCTTACACTATGTTAGCAATAGTCTTCATTCTATTTGTATATTTATATACAAAGTCAACTTATTGCCCCCAACAATCTGGGTCCTCATTTTATCTACCTTATAAAGGATGGAAGGCTGAGTCAACCTTGGGCCTGGTGGGACTTGAACCTGCAGTAATTGCAGGCAGCTGCTGTTAATAACAGACTGCATTAGCAGTCTGAGCCACAGAGTGAATGAATGCTGTTGTTAATTTTGATGGTTATTGCACAGATATATTTGTACTCAGATGACACTCTGTTTAAGGGAAGATGAAATGTTTATATTTTTAAAAAATTAAAAACTTAAAAGAAACGAGAGAGATGTGTGGGAAACCAAGGGTTCAAGAGTTATCTTTTATTTATTTATTTATTTATTTATTTATTTATTTATTTATTTATTTATTTTTTCAAGCATGTATTGTATGACAGATACAAGTGTAAACATAAGTGAATGTATTTCAAATGTCGGTCAGAGATGTCAATATAAAGACGGGAAATTTTAACCATCTTTGGCGGGAGTTGTGATGATAAAGAAAAAAAAAACCTCCTGAGATTTTAAATTAGATTATTGAGTTGATTTATTTGTTTTGTAAATTAGATTCTCGATTTGATTTGTTACAAAACAAATAAAACCAATAATCTATTTTAAAATCAATTTGTATTTGTGGAAAGCTGAACTAGGAGACTTCTAAAGTCCTTTCCAACCGCATTAGTCTATCTTCACTTTATTCATATGAATTCATTAATTGAATATATTAATAGGTTCATAATATTCATTCATTCAATCAATCAATCAATCAATGTTTTTTTTTTAAAAATCAGTAATGTGGTGTTTGAGCCTCAGCTCATCTACTAGTACATTGCATTTAAGTTAATATGTTAATTTATTGCAATGTCTATGTTAATTTAATTTAATAATTTTAACATTACATTTAACAGAGATCAACAAGGAAAGGTATTTCCAATTTTGCTTTGGGATAGACAATCCATAGCATAGACATTTCATCTGAACTATTAGTCCATCCATCCATCCATCCATCCATCCATCCATCCATCCATCCATCCACCCACTCACTCACTCATTCACTCACTCATTCACTTGTCTCCCATCCATCCATCCATCCATCCATCCATCCATCCATCCATCCATCCATCCATCCATCTCTCCTCCTCCTCCATAAAAAATCAGCTACCAATCATCAAATAATGAGGACCACTGATTTTCACCCAAAAATATCGCCGCCAACCGATATCATACGTACAGCATGTATAATCCACCAAAAATCCAATAAACATGCCTCTGTCAGAAAGTGTTTTTATGCTGGATGAATGACCCGAAAATGTAATTTCTAAAATGTTCAGAAGATTTTTCTTCTGCCTTCCAAAAAATACTCATTTTATTCATTCTTAGTTTAGATAAGAATTGCCAGATGTTCCTTGACGGAAACAACATTTCTGAAAGAACATTCCTTTGTTGCGGCTGTCCTTTTCTCTTCTGGGGGGACATGACATCTGTAAGAAATGGAATATTTGGGAACAAGGAGGCCGGCCTATCATAAAGACATGAATTTCCTAAGCTCCTCACACAGATACTGAAAGAATAGGATGGTCAGCAAACACGAACCATTGTGCAAGGAAGGAGGAACGCAACAGCATCCCATCGCACAATCATCTGTGCCCTTTTGTATTTGTATGCAAGCTCATGATGTACCCACAAATGGGCATGGTACCAATTGTGTAAAACTATGATTGCCACCAAAGTTGTCCGGAAGTCCATATTCTTCCGACTGCCAGAAGTTTGATCCTGACGGGCTCAAGGTTGACTCAGCCTCCCGTCCTTCCGGGGTCGGTAAAATGAGGACCCCAGATTGTTGGGGGGGGGGCAGAGGCTGACTTAGAGAGTCTTGTAAAACACTGTGAAGTGGTATATGTCTACGTGTTATTGTTATTGCTATGCTGTTTCACATATAAAGGCACAGCTTATAAAATGTGTAGGTTTTTCAAAGTGCGATTCATTTTTTTAAAGTTTTGGAGTCCTGTCTAAAATAGACATTACATTTCAGAAGCAGCTACTGAAATGTGGTCCCGTGAAAGAAAGAGAGAGAGGGAGGGAGGGAGGGAGGGAGGGATGGGAGGAAGAAGGGAAAGGGGAGGGAGGGGAGGGAAGAGAAGAAAGGAGGGAGGGAAGGAAGGAAAGAAGAAAATAAGGAAGGAAGGAAGGAAGGAAGGAAGGAAGGAAGGAAGGAAGGAAAGAAAGAGAAAGAAGGAAGGAAGAAAAGAAAGGAAGTGAGGGGGGGAGGGAGGGAGGGAGGAAGGAAGGAAGGAAGGAAGGAAAAGGGGAGGGAGAGAAGAAGGAAAGGGAAGGAGGGAAGAAGAGAGGGAGGGAAGGAGGAATGAAGGGAGGAAGGGAAGGAAGGAAGGAAGGAAGGAAGGAAGAAAGAAAGAAAGAAAGAAGAGAGGAGGAGGAAGGAGGAGGGAGGAAGGAGGAGGGAGGGAGGAAGGAAGGAAGGAGGGAGAGAGAAGGAGAGGAAGAAGGAAGGACGGAGAGAGAAGGAGAGGAAGAAGGCAGGGAGGAGGAGGGTGGAAGGAAGGAAGGCAGGAAGGAAGGAAGGAGAAGGAAGGAAGGAAGGAAGAAAGGAAGGAAGGAAGGAAGGAAGGAAGGAAGGAAGGAAGGAAGAAAGAAGAGAGGGAGGGAGGGAAGGAGGGAGGGAGGGAGGGAGGAAGGAAGGAAAAGGAGAGGGAGAGAGAAGGAGAGGGAAGGAGGGAAGGACGGAGAGAGAAGGAGAGGGAAGAAGGCAGGGAGGGAGGGAGGAAGGAAGGAAGGAAGGAAGGCAGGCAGGCAGGAAGGAAGGAAGGAAGGAAGGAAGGAAGGAAGGAAGAAAGAAAGAAAGAAAGAAAGAAAGAAAGAAAGAAAGAAAGAAAGAAAGAAGACAAGAGATTCAATGGATTCTTGCAATACTCACTCCCAAGGCTTTCTGGACTTTGTCCCCTTCATAGCACTTGTCCTCTGTGTTCAGTTCATAAAGTCTCTCAGATGTCTATGGTCATGGGATTTGACTCTATTGGATGGCACCTTGCAAGGGAGATGTGGGGCATAAAAAAATCAATACTAATTTAATAAACAATGCTTTTAAATTCTTGTGTTAATTCAGTTCCAAATTTTCTAATTACATCCCTTTGGTGTTATATGTTTCATGTTGATCCTTTAGAGTGGTCCATTGACAAATAATCTGTATCCCCTCCCCCTGCCCACAATCATCATCATCATCTTTTAACGACCCCTTAATCCCTTGTAGGGTGGCGTCTGGGCAACTGAATGGAGCTGAGTGTTTACTGGCCGGATGCCTTTCATGTCACCAATGAGGAGTTTTGTTCAGCAGATATTGTGCCCAGAGAGAGAGAAATATCTGCCTCTACCTAGGATCGAACTCACAGCCTCCCGATTGTGAGGCGAGAGCTCCACCTCTAGGCCACCGCACCACTCCAATTCTCCCCCACCCCACCCCAATAATTAAAATGTATCTCCTGCTCTAGACGTCTTGAGAATATGTCAAAGGAAGCCGATGAGCATTCTTATCTAATCTTCCTTAGAAAAAAGTGTCATCTTCCCTTCATTATTGCCTTCCTTTGCGGTAATTACACATGTGAGGATTTTAGTTGGGGTTCTGTTTCTGTAATTCTTTCTTTCTGCTCTCAATCATTGGGATGTCTGAACCGGAGCTTTTTAATACACCGAAAATAAAATATCTGCTTCATCAAGCACCGTCTCTTAATCCATTAAGGACGTCACAGTGAATCAAAGCGATACGGTATATAAAACATTAGGATTTTATTAGAGTATCAAAGGAAGACATTTATCTTGATGACAAGAATGGCAGCTGGCGTCAAACTCGTAAGAGGCGTTTTGAATATCGGCGTGGACACACAAAAAATTCTGCTTGAGAGACTGGAAAGACGGAACGGAATATTAAATTTAAAACAGCTTAGGACCGTCTTGTTATTTTTTAGCACTAAGGCAGGCTGCGGCTAGGAGAGGAGACATCTAACTTGGTATTATATTATTTCCATGGCTTGGTTCTTAAAAGTTCATTTTGCTACATTATTATTATTTATTTTATTTATTATTTATTTATTTGACAAACACAACAGTATATATAAGCATAAGCATGAAATAACTCTACAATATATAAGCATATATATAAGCATAAGCATGAAATAACTATACAAATTGGATAAAATCAAAGGGAACATTAGGACAGGAATGGTAGGCACGCTGGTGCTCTTATGCACGCCCCTTACAGACCTCTTAGGAATGGGGTGAGGTCAACAGTAGACAGTCTTTGGTTAAAGCTTTGGGGATTTTGGGAAGAGACCACAGAGTCAGGTAGTTTATTCCAAGCATTAACAAATCTGTTACTGAAGTCATATTTTCTACAATCAAGATTGGAACGGTTCACATTAAGTTTGAATCTATTGTTTGTTTGTGTATTGAAGCTGAAGTAATCTTCGACAGGAAGGACATTGTAGTAGATGATTTTATGAGTTATACTCAGGTCATGCTGAAGGCAGCGGAGTTCTAAATTTTCTAAACCCAGGATTTCAAGTTTGGTGGCATAAGGTATTTTGTTGTGATCAGAGGAGTGGAGAACTCTTCTTGTAAAATATTTCTGGACACGCTCAATTGTATTAATGTCCGAAATGAGGTGTGGGTTATGGTCTTGTTATGGTCATGTTATGGTCTTGCTTGTTAGCTAGTTTAGAGAAGAGCAGTTGATTTCCCATCCTACCAATTGCAGTAGAAAGCAGTTAGCCATTTACCTGATGGTATGAAGAAAGAAAGAAAGAAAGAAAGAGAGAGGGAGAGGGAGGGAGGGAGGGAGGGAGGGAAGAAAGAAAGAAAGAAAGTGGAGAGAGAAAAGGGAGAGAGGGAGGAAGAAAGCAAAGAGAGAAGGAAGGAAGGAAGGAAGGAAGGAAGGAAGGAAGGAAGGAAGGAAGGAAGGAAGGAAGAAAGAAAGAAAGAATAGAATAGAATAGAATAGAATAGAATAGAATAGAATTTTTTATTGGCCAAGTGTGATTGGACACACAAGGAATTTGTCTTGGTGCGTATGCTCTCAGTGTACATAAAAGAAAAGATACGTTCATCAAGGTACAACATTTACAACACAATTGATGGTCAATATATCAATATAAATCATAAGGATTGCCAGCAACAAAGTTACAGTCATACAGAAAGAAAGAGGGAGGGAAGGAAAGAAGAAGGAAAAAAGGAAAAAGGAAAAAAGAAAAGAAAAGAAAAGAAAAGAAAAAAGGAGGTAGAGAAAGAAAAAGGGGACTGGGAGAGAGCTGGAGAGGAGAAAAAATTCTCCAAGGTTTGAAAGTTGAAAACTCATTGCTGCCCTCTAGTGTCTGCCAGTGTTGTGTGTACTCAGAGCCGAACAACGAGGCATTTCTTTCCCTCTTAACCCACAACGAATCAAATGGTTGCAGGAACTCAACCTAGTTTAATGAAAAGAAGGACTACGGGAGACATGATAGGAGTCTTCCAATATCTCAGGGGCTGCCCCAAAGAAGAGGGAGTCAAGCTATTCTCCAAAGCACCTGAGGGTAGAACAAGAAGCAATGGAAATAGAATGAGACTATTGCCTTATACATTGTAAGCCGCCCTGAGTCTTTGGAGAAGGGCGGGGTATAAATGTAAACAAACAAAAATGGGTGGAAACTAATTGAGGAAGGAAGGAAGGAAGGAAGGAAGGAAGGAAGGAAGGAAGGAAGGAAGGAAGGAAGGAAGGAAAGAAGGAAAGAAGGAAGGAAGGAAGGAAAAAAAGAAGAAAGAAAGGAATCTACCATTTTTATCTATCCATAGTTTAATGAAAAGAAGAACTAAGAGAGACATGATAGCAGCCTTCCAATATCTCAGGGGCTGCCCCAAAGAAGAGGGAGTCAAGCTATTCTCCAAAGCACCTGAGGGTAGAACAAGAAGCAATGGAAATAGAATGAGACTATTGCCTTATACATTGTAAGCCGCCCTGAGTCTTTGGAGAAGGGCGGGGTATAAATGTAAACAAACAAAAATGGGTGGAAACTAATCGAGGAAGGAAGGAAGGAAGGAAGGAAGGAAGGAAGGAAGGAAGGAAGGAAGGAAGGAAGGAAGGAAGGAAAAAAAGAAGAAAGAAAGGAATCTACCATTTTTATCTATCCATAGTTTAATGAAAAGAAGAACTAAGAGAGACATGATAGCAGTATTCCAATATCTCAGGGGCTGCCACAAGGAAGAGGGAGTCAGGCGATTCTCCAAAGCACCTGAGGGTAGAACAAGAAGCAACGGGTGGAAACTAATCAAGAAGAGAATCAATGTAGAACTAAGGAGAAATTTCCTGACAGTGAGAACAATTAACCAGTGGAACAACTTGCCACCAGAAGTTGTGAATGCTCCAACACTGGATGGTTTTAAGAAGATGTTGGAAAACCGTTTGTCTGAAGTGGTGTAGGGTTTCCTGTCTGGGCAGGGGGTTGGACTAGAAGACCTCCAAGGTCCCCTCCAACCTTATTATTTTTAATTCTATGTTCTTTTCTCCAACTCCCTCCTACCTTCTCCTCCAAGAAGCTTTGGGCCTGGGACCAAATGAAGTCAATTCCCCTTTCTCCTGCCTTTTGAACTTAGCAATTTCAGGGCAAGTCCTGGTGGGAGACGCAGAGCAGTTACTCACTCAGGGGAGCGTAAATTGATGCTCGTTAGTTAGCAGCGGCGACAACACAGAGCTCAATGGCAGGCCTACTGTAAGCATTTCGTGCTGCGGCTACACGACACAGCAGGTTTATACAAGATGTATAGGTAGTCCTCGGCTTATGACCACAGCTGCGCCCAGATTTTCCGTGGCTGAGAAATTGCTTCGGTGAGTTTCGTCCCATTTTACGACGCTTCTCGCCACGTCGGTCAAGCGAATCGCCTGCGGTGGTGGAGTGAATCTGGCTTCCCCGTGGACTTTGCTTTGTCAGAGGGTCGCAAAAGGGGATCCCGTGACCCTTTATGCGACCGTCGTAAAGATGAGTCAGTTGCCAGGCCTCTGAATGTTGATCGCGTGGCCCTGGGGATGCTGCAACGGTCGTAAGTGTGGAAAAACGGTCATAAGTCACTTTTTTACAGTGCCGTTGTAACTTTGAAATGGTCACTAAACGAACTATTGTACGTCAAGGACTACCTTTATCTGCTGGAAACAAAAGATTATCTGGCATGTATTAAATTTATCAGAGTCAGTTTTGCTAGAGGCATTTTAATATCTGAATTCCTTCCACCACCTAAGTAAGTTGTGCTCTCTCTCCCCCTCCCTCTCCCTCTCTCTTTCTCTCTCTCTCTTTCTTTCTTCTTTCTCTCTCTCCTTCCTTCCTCCTTCCCTCTCTTTTCTCTCTCTCTCTCTTTCTCTCCCACTCTCTCTCTTTCTCTCTTTCTCTCTCTCCTCCTCCCTCCCTCTCCCTCCTTCTCTCCCTCTCTCCCTCTTTCTCTCTTTTTCTTTCTCTCTCTCCCTCTCCCTCCCTTTCTCTCTCTCTCTCCTCCCCCCTCCCTACCCTTCCCCACTCTCTCTTTCTTTCTCTCTTTCTCCCTTTCTCCTGCCCTCTCCTTCCCTCTCCCTCTCTCCCTCCCTTCCTCTCCCTTCCTCCCCGCCTCTCTCATTTCCTCTCTCTTTTCTCTCTCTCTCCCTCTTTCTCTTTCTCTCTCTTTTTCTCTCTCTTTTTCTTTCTCTCTTCCTCTCTTCCTCTCTCTCTCTCTATCCCTCCCTCCCTCTCCCTCTCTCTTTCTCTCTCTTTCTCTCTCCCTCCCTCCCTCTCCCTCTTTCTTTCTTTCTCTCTCTCTTTCTCTCTCCCTCTCTCTCTCTCCCCACTCTCTTTTTCTCTCTCTCCCCCCACTCTCTCTTTCTCTCTCTCTCTCTGTAATGATGCTTCCACTCCATCTGAAAGGAAGAGAACAAGCAGAATGAAAGTGGAGAATATATTGATTTTTCAGGGAGTTTTTGGGTCTGTGGCCCAGACCTTTTTCCGTGCCTAATGTTCCTTTCCAAAGTGAGTCATAAGCTGATTCGGATGACTAAAAACTTCAAAACCCTACAAAGGTTTTCAGTGAAATCAGCGGAGCTTACCAGCAGACAAATGGGATGTAGCGTTAAAGCCTTATTAAGGGACTGCTTGTGAAGTTCTCTTTCTCTCGTGTATACTTTTCATGACCTGAAAATGAGTCGCCAAAGCACCTGAAGGAAGAACAAGAAGCAAGACTACTTTATGCCAAGAAAAGGACACAAAGGCCTCAACAATACTTCAGAATAGAATAGAATAGAATAGAATAGAATAGAATAGAATAGAATAGAATAGAATAGAATAGAATAGAATAGAATAGAATAGAATAGAATAGAATTTTATTGGCCAAGTGTGATTGGACACACAAGGAATTTGTCTTGGTGCAGATGCTCTCAGTGTACATAAAAGAAAAGATACGTTCATCAAGGTACAACATTTACAACACAATTGATGATCAATATATCAATATAAATCATAAGGATTGCCAGCAACAAGTTATAGTCATACAGTCATAAGTGGAAAGAGATTGGTGATGGGAACTATGAGACGATTAATAGTAGTGCAGATTTAGTCAATAGTTTGACAGTGTTGAGGGAATTATTTGTTTAGCAGAGTGATGGCCTTCGGGAAAAAACTCTTCTTGTGTCTAGTTGTTCTGGTGTGCAGTGCTCTATAGCGTCGTTTTGAGGGTAGGAGTTGAAACAGTTTATGTCCAGGATGCGAGGGATCTGCAAATATTTTCACGGCCCTCTTCTTGATTCGTGCAGTATACAGATCCTCAATGGAAGGCAGGTTGGTAGCAATTATTTTTTCAGAATAGAATAGAATAGAATATATGGAATGTGATGGAATGCAATGGAATGGCATGACATAATAGAATAGAATAGAATAGAGTAGAGTAGAGTAGAGTAGAATAGAATAGAATAGAATAGAATAGAATAGAATAGAATAGAATAGAATAGAATAGAATAGAATAGAATAGAATATGGGACAGGACGGGACAGAGGAGAGGAGAGGAGAGGAGAGGAGAGGAGAGGAGAGGAGAGGCAAAGAGAAGAGAAGAGAAGAGAAGAGAAGAGAAGAGAAGAGAAGAGAAGAGAAGAGAAGAGAAGAGAAGAGAAGAGAAGGCATGGCATGGCATGGCATTACAGAATAGAATAGAATAGAATAGAATAGAATAGAATAGAATAGAATAGAATAGAATAGAATAGAATAGAATAGAATAGAATAGAATAGAATAGAGAAGCACAGCACAGTACAGAACAAGCTGGAAGGATCCTTGGAGTCTTCTAGTTCAACCCCTTGCTCAAGCAGGAGAACCTATACTATTTCAGATAAGTGGCTGTCCGGTCTCTTCTTAAAAACCTCCAGGGGTGGAGTGCCCACAACTTCTGGAGGCCAGCTGTTCCACTGGTTAATTGTCCTCACTGTTAGGAAATTTCTCCTTAATTCCAGGTTGCTTCTCTCTTTGACTAGTATCCACCCATTGTTTCTTGTCCTGCCCTCAGGTGCTTTGGAGAATAGTTTGACTCCCTCTTCTCTGTGGCAGCCCCTCAAATACCGGAAGACTGCTATCATGTCCCCTCTACTCCTTCTTTTCTCTAGACTAGCCAAACCCAGTTTCTGCAGCCATTCTTCCTATGATTTACTCTCCAGGCCCTTTGATCATCTTCTTTGCTCTTCTCTGAACTTTTTCCAAAGCTTTTTTGTCATCGTATGTTGTAGATTAACTGGAACTTCAGGTGGGATCCTGATTTTTCACACCTGATGTAACCCCTGCTAATAATTCTTTAAGCTTTACATTTGCCTCCGGCCAATGATATTCCATTCAATGGCCTAACGGAAAAGGGCCATCTGGAAATTTAGTAGCCGAGCCGCAGTTGACAAAGTGGAAGGCTTTTCCAGTTCAATATGGCCTGCGATTAAAATATTGCTAATAATAAAAACATCGCCATCTGTAGCTTTCCTGCGTGCCAATTCTAGCAACAATTGTTTACAACTGTTTCCTACTATCCCCCACCTAGAGGAAGCGAAAGCTTTTAATGTTTCCTGCATATCTAGGATATGATCCAACACAGCTTATGCATTAATAGCTTGTTAGTCGTTGAGTTCCTACCACACCAGACTTCGATTCTTCGTTTCTATGGCTGGTAAATTAAATGGACAGAGGAAGAGGAGTCGGGGAAATCAATCTGCAAAAATCAGCTGTCACCTTTAAGAAATATTCAACTGCGATTAAAAGCTCGCTCTTTGGAAAATACTAACGTGTTTTAGCCACTAGATAGCAGTGTGTACCTTTTAGAGCTTCCGGGATGCATGTGTTGCCCTTGTTCTCATCCTTGTGTATTTTGCTTTGAAAACTCTTCTGTAAACAACAAAATGAACAGTGGGGAAAGCGATGGATTAGCATATGGATTGCCAAATGTGGCAAAACACTACTTGGGGTGCTGGTTGATTCAGTGTAGCCCCAGGAGTTGATCAGATCAATGTTGTGGTCCACCAGCAGCCCGCGGAGCTGGCAGCAGAGTCAGACAATGAGGAGGCTGGGGAGGACAATGGGCCAGTCCTGGAGTCAGGGGAAGGCCCAGACGAGGGCTCTGCATCGGAAGCAGAGATGGGGCCAGGGCCATCTGGGAGCGATGCACGTATTCCAGAGCCTCCAGAGGCAGACAGCAGAGAGGCAGAGGAACAGGAGGAACCTGTTCCTAGTGCACACATGCGAAGAGCTGCCAGAAGGCAAGAGCAGCTAAAGCAAAAAGGACGACTCAGGAGTAAGGCCAGGAGATTATTGGCCCCACCCCTAAGGCTTAAAAGAGCAGCAATTGCCAGTCGCATGTGCAGAAGGCCAGGTGTATGCACAGAAGACTAGGCGCATGTGCAGAAGACGAGGCACATGCACAGAAGGTGGGGCACATGCGTGGAAGGCCAGGCACATATGCAGAAGGCCGGGTACATGCGCAGAAGGCCATGTGCATACACAGAAGGCCAGGCGCATGCGCGGAAGGCCAGGTGCAGGCTCAGAAGGCCGGGCGCATGCACAGAAGGCAGGGCGCATGTGTGGAAGGAACAGAAAGCGAGCGCATGCACAGCGAACCAGTGGTAGCAAAATGTGAAACTCCCGCCAATTACAATGTGAATCCTACTCCAATATTTCTTTCCTTTATCACGCGTCCGCCATAAACGGTAAAAGGTTCCTTCTTTGCATTTACATTTCCAATGTTCATCTGAAATACTTTTATACATTCTAGTTAACTTGACCATTCGGGTCTTGAGGACTTATCACAAAACAAGACACCAAAGCAGGTGAAGTCATGGTTCGATCCAAGTTCTACCAGTAGAGGTTCAAAGACCAACGAAGAGCTAGATGTCTGCTCTGTTCTGTAAGATACGGAAGGATCTTGACAGACTTGAACATTGGACGCTATCTAACAAAATGAAATTCAAGGGTGAAAAAAGGAAGGGTCTACATTTAGACAAGAAAAACAAAATGCACAGGTACAATATAGGTGGTACCTCGCTCAATAGTAGTAATTGTGAGAGGGATCTTGGAGTCCTACTGGACAACCATTTAGACATGAGCCAGCAGCGTGCAGCAGCTGCCAAAAAAGCCAACACAGTTCTGGGCTGCATAAACAGAGGGATAGAATCAAGATTATGTGAAGTGTTAATACCGCTTTATAATGCCTTGGTAAAGCCACACTTGGAATACTTGGCATCCAGTTTTGGTTGCCACGATGTTAAAAACATGTGAAGACTCTAGAAAGAGTGCAGAGAAGAGCAACAAAGATGATTAGGGGACTGGAGGCTTAAGCATATGAAGAATGTTTGCAGAAACTGGGCATGTCTAGTCTTATGAAAAAAAGGTCTGGGGAGACATGATACCAGTGTTCCAATATCTCAGGGGTTGCCAAAGAGAAGAGGGAATCAAGCTATTCTGCAAAGCACCTGAAGGCAGGATAAGAAGCAATGGGTGGAAACTAATCAAGGAGAGAAGCAACCTAGAACTAAAGAGAAATTTCCTGACAGAACAATTAATCAGTTAATTGTTAACAATTAATTTGCCTGCAGAAGTTGTGAATGCTCCAACACTGGAAGTTTTTAAGAAGATGCTGGATAACCATCTGTCTGATGTGGTGTAGGGTTTCCTGCCTAAGCAGGGGGTTGGACTAGAAGACCTCCAAGGTCCCTTCCAACTGTGTTTATTCTATTCTATTCTATTCTATTCTATTCTATTCTATTCTATTCTATTCTATTCTATTATTTTGGGCTTCATAAACAGAGGAATAGAATCAAGATCACGTGAAGTGTTAGTGCCACTTTATAATCCCTTGGTAAGGCCACACTTGGAATACTGCATTCAGTTTTGGTCGCCGTGATGTAAAAAAGATGTTGAGACTCTAGAAAGAGTGCAGAGAAGAGCAACAAAGATGATTAGGGGACTGGAGGATAAAACATATGAAGAACGGTTGCAGGAACTGGGTATGTCTAGTTTAATGAAAAGAAGGACTAGGGGAGACATGATAGCAGTCTTCCAATATCTCAGGGGCTGCCACAAAGAAGAGGGAGTCAAACTATTCTCCAAAGCACCTGAAGACAGGACAGGAAGCAATGGGTGGAAACTAATCAAGGAGAGAAGCAACTTAGAACTAAGGAGAAATTTCCTGACAGTTAGAACAATCAATAAGTGGAACAACTTGCCTCCAGAAGTTGTGGGTGCTCCAACACTGGAAGTTTTTAAGATGATGTTGGATAACCATCTGTTTGAGATGGTGTAGGGTTTCCTGCCTGGACAGGAGGCTGGACTAGAAGGCCTCCAAGGTCCCTTCCAACTCTGTTGTTGTTGTTGTTGTTGTTGTTGTTGTTATTATTATTATTATTATTATTATTATTATTATTATTATTATTATTATTATTATTATTATTCTGTTCTGTTCTGTTCTGTTCTGTTCTGTTCTGTTCTGTTCTATTCTATTCCATATTTTCTAGTCTAGTCTAGTCTAGTCTAGTCTAGTCCAGTCTTTAAGTTTTGCCTTTTCAGACATCAGTCTCGGTGATTATATCCTTAAATTGCTCCTGTTCCATCAAACTTTTAAGAAACCATTTTCTAAAGACAATTTCTACTATGTTTATGTATTTTTTGACTCTCTGATGGGGGGGGGGAGTTCTTCTTTGAAAGGCATGTGCTTTGTTTCAAACTGCTCAGAGCCGTTCTCACAGGAAAGGAGACACGATTTGTCATTTTAGTAAAAGGCGTTGCCCTTGCAGGGTTTGTGAACTGCAGACTCTTCAAATACTGCATTAGTTATTAACTCAGTGTAATATTGAAAGAGTGAGCCAGTCCTGAGGGCTGCTTGTTGCACCAAATCGTTACAAGTGGACAAAAATGAACCAAAGGAAAAATGGTTTGCAAAGGGAATGAAAAAGAAACAAGGACTTTTCCTTGTTTCAAGAAACAAGAATTATTGTTAAAGATGACCGTACGTGGATGATAATTGAAGATACCCACGAAGCAATAGTACTTTGGTTTCAGACACGTTCTGTGAACTGGGGACTCTTGCAGAAAATGGACATGTAAAAACTCCATGTCTTCCTTCCTTCCTTCCTTCCTTCCTTCCTTCCTTCCTTCCTTCCTTCCTTCCTTCCTTCCTTCCTTCCTTCCTTCCTTCCTTCCTTCCTTCCTTCCTTCCTTCCTCTTTCTTCTTTAAGAATTTTAACATGGATGTTAAAACTCCATGTCTTTCTTCTTCTTCTTCTTCTTCTTCTTCTTCTTCTTCTTCTTTCTTCCTTCCTTCCTTCCTTTCTTACTTCCTCTTTCTTCTTTAAGAATTTTAGCACTGAAATTAAAACGCCATGTCTTTCTTTCCCTTCCTTCCTTCCTTCCTTCCTTCCTTCCTTCCTTCCTTCCTTCCTCCTTCCTTCCTTCTTTCCTTCCTCTTTCTTCTTTAAGAATTTTAACAAGGACATTAAAATTCCATATCTATGTCTGTCTGTCTGTCTGTCTTCCTTCCTCCCTCCCTCCCTCCCTCCCTTCCTCTTTCTTCTTTAAGAATCTGTCTACATTTCCAAATGGAACAACTTTCAGCTATCTGGAGGGGGGGGGAAACCTTCCAGTTCATTTTTGCATGTTTTTTACATTGCCTTTCATTTCCAGAAAATAATACCGATTGCTACACTTTGCCATTTAATTATGCTTCTTTTCCTAGGAAAACTTCCTCCTTTTTAACATGTTGAGATAGCCAATGATTTGTGAAAGAAGGGAAAGTATTTTAAAAAATTTAAAGTGCAATATGGAAGTTGGTCAAAGAACAAATTTCCTGCTCTGTCAGTAATTTTTTTAAAAAATTTATTTACATTTATATCCCGCCCTTCTCCGAAGACTCAGGGCGGCTTACAGTGTATAAGGCAATAGTCTCATTCTATTTGTATATTTACAAAGTCAACTTATTGCTCCCCCAACAATCTGGGTCCTCATTTTACCTACCTTATAAAGAATGGAAGGCTGAGTCAACCTTGGGCCGGGCTTGAACCTGCAGTAATTGCAGGCTGCTGTGTTCTAATAACAGGCTTCTTTACAGCCTGAGCTACCACGGCCCTATCCCAATCCGCTATCATTGGTCAGAACCCGAAGCGTTTCCTGGAAATAACAAGGCCCTCCGGAGGCCGGAAATGGCCCATTCGCCAACTTCCAATGGGCCGGAAGGCCCGTTTTTCACTCTCCTCAGTCTCCAGAGCCTTTCTAAGTCCCACCGGAAGTAGGGAAACAAGCCATTTCCACCCTCCGGTGGGCCTCTGGAGAGATGGGGGTGGCCATTTTCGCACTCCCCAGACTCCTAGAAAGGCTCTGGAGCCTAGGGAGAGCAAAAAACCGGCCATCGTGCCATCGCGTGCCAAAAGTGAGGGGAGTGCAGGGGGGGGGGTTTGCATGTGCATGCGCAGGGGACAGGCACATTGAATTATGGGTGTGGGCACACACACGTGCAACCCCCCCCAACATGACCCAGAATTTGGCACTCAATGGCAAAAAGGTTTATTTATTTGTTTATTTATTTATTTGTCACAACGGTATATATAAGCATAATCATGAAATAACTATACGACATATAAGCTATAAGCATGAAATAACTATACGAGTTGGATACAATCAAGGGGAACATTAGGACAGGGACGGTAGGCACGCTGGTGCTCTTATGCACGCCCCTTACAGACCTCTTAGGAATGGGGTGAGGTCAACAGTAGACAGTCTTTGGTTAAAGCTTTGGGGATTTTGGGAAGAGACCACAGAGTCAGGTAGTTTATTCCAAGCATTAACAACTCTGTTACTGAAGTCATATTTTCTGCATGTAGTTAGCCATCACTGTGTGTATTTTCTGTATGTAGTTATGCATTTTCTGTTTGTAGTTATGTATGTAGTTATATATGTAGTTATATATGTAGCCATCACTGTATGTATTTTCTGTATGTAGTTATGTATTTTCTGTATGTAGTTATGCATTTTCTGTATGTAGTTTTCTGTATGTAGTTATGTATGTAGTTATATATGTAGCCATCACTGTATGTATTTTCTGTATGTAGTTATGTATTTTCTGTATGTAGTTTTCTGTATGTAGTTATGCATTTTCTGTATGTAGTTATGCATTTTCTGTATGTAGTTTTCTGTATGTAGTTATGCATTTTCTGTATGTAGTTATGTATTTTCTGTATGTAGTTATGCATTTTCTGTATGTATTTTCTGTATGTAGTTATGCATTTTCTGTATGTAGTTCTGTATGTAGTTATGTATGTAGTTATATATGTAGCCATCACTGTATGTATTTTCTGTATGTAGTTATGTATTTTCTGTATGTAGTTATGCATTTTCTGTATGTAGTTTTCTGTATGTAGTTATACATTTTCTGTATGTAGTTATGCATTTTCTGTATGTAGTTTTCTGTATGTATTTTCTGTATGTAGTTATGCATTTTCTGTATGTAGTTTTCTGTATGTATTTTCTGTATGTAGTTATGCATTTTCTGCATGTAGTTATGTATGTAGTTATGTATGTAGTTATATATGTAGCCATCACTGTATGTATTTTCTGTATGTAGTTATGTATTTTCTGTATGTAGTTATGTATGTAGTTATATATGTAGCCATCACTGTATGTATTTTCTGTATGTAGTTATGTATTTTCTGTATGTAGTTTTCTGTATGTAGTTATGCATTTTTGTATGTAGTTATGCATTTTCTGTATGTAGTTTTCTGTATGTAGTTATGTATTTTCTGTATGTAGTTATGTATGTAGTTATGTATGTAGCCATCACTGTATGTATTTTCTGTATGTAGTTTTCTGTATGTATTTTCTGTATGTAGTTATGTATTTTCTGTATGTATTTTCTGTATGTAGTTATGTATTTTCTGTATGTAGTTATGCATTTTCTGTATGTAGTTTTCTGTATGTAGTTATGTATTTTCTGTGTGTAGTTATGTATGTAGTTATGTATGTAGCCATCACTGTGTGTATTTTCTGTATGTAATTATGTATTTTCTGTATGTATTTTCTGTATGTAGTTAGCCATCACTGGTCTTAGGCATTCTGTCTTCATGGCCAACTCTCGCTTTATACATGATTATATATACCAGGCTACTGTGAAACAAACAAAATATGATTTGACCAGCCAATATGAGACATCAAATCATTCCGATTTAATTCAATGTTAGAATCAATTTGGAGAATCAATCCAGTTTCCCTGGACTGAGTGAGCCGAACTGTAAAAGCAAATATAATTATTCAGTCTGGAAAGTTGATTTGCTGTAATGATTTGATCAAACCGGCCTAATACCCGCATTATTATTTTTTTCTCGCTAGTGTGGCAAAAATCTATAGCTTTTTATTTTATTTTATTTTATTTTATTGGGAGGTTTGGAGAAATTAATAGTATATTGAATTAATCAGGACCACTTCCTTAACTGCTAGAATTCACACATGGCCCTAACTTTCCTTTCTGAATACAGATATTCCTCAACGTAGGGCCACAATTCGGCTCAAAATGTCTGTTGTTAAGTGAGACATCCATGAAGTGAGTTTTGCTCCACGTTACGACCTTTCTTGCCTCCGTTGTTAAGTGAATCGCTGTAGTTGCTAAGTGAGAAACACGGTTGTTAAGTGAATTTGGCTTCCCCATCGACTTTGCTTGTCAGAAGGTCGTAAAAAGGGATCACGTGATCCCGGGACACTGCGACCGTCATAAATGTGAGTCAGTCGATGGAGAGGGTTCGCAACTTAGGCGTCCTCCTGGATGAACGGCTGTCTCTAGAAGATCATTTGGCCGTCTCCAGGAGAGCGTTTTACCAGGTTCGCCTGGTACGCCAGTTGCGCCCCTTTTATTTATTTATTTATTTTATTTATTTTATTAAATTTTTATACCGCCCTTCTCCCGAAGGACTCAGGGCGGTGTACAGCCAAAGTAAAAACAAAGATATATACAGTTTAAAACAACAATTAAAAAGAGCAAATTTTAAAGGCCGATTATTAAAATTTAAATTAAAAAGTTAAAAAATATTAAAACCCCAATTAAAATACATCACTAATTATGCCAGTCCCGCTTTAATGAATAAATATGTTTTGAGCTCACGACGGAAGGCCCGAAGACCGGGCACTTGACGCAGACCGGGGGGAAGTTCATTCCAGAGCGCCCCTGCCCCCACAGAGAAGGCCCTACTCCTGGGGGCCGCCAGCCGACACTGTTTGGCGGACGGCACCCTGAGGAGACCCTCTCTGTGCGAGCGTCTGGTCGGTGGGAGGCAAAAGGTAACAGCAGGCGGTCTCGTAAGTACCGGGTCCTAAGCCATGGGCGCTTTAAAGATAGTTACCAAAATCTTGAAGCGCACCGAAGACCACAGGAAGCCAGTGCAAGCTACGGAGCAGCGATGTCACGTGGGAGCCACGAGCGGCTCCGTTACTACTCGCGCAGCCGCATTCTGGACTAACTGCAGCCTCCGGGTGCACCTCAAGGCAGCCCCATGTAGAGAGCATTGCAATAATCCAGCCTAGGCGTAACCAGGCGTGGTGACCGTGCATAAGGCATCCCGATCAAGGAAGGGACGCAACTGGCGAACCAGGCGAACCTGGTAAAAGGCCCTCCTGGCGACGGCCGCCAGGTGTTCATCAAAAGACAGCCGTCCGTCCAGGAGGACACCCAAGTTGCGAACCGCCTCCTTTGGGGCCACTAACTCGCCCCCAACAGTCAGCTGCGGATGCAGCTGACTGTACCGGGATGCCGGCATCCACAGCCACTCCGTCTTGGAGGGATTGAGCTTGAGTCTGTTTCTCCCCATCCAGACCCGTACAGCTTCCAGGCACCGGGACAGCACTTCGACCGCTTCGTTGGGGTGGTCCGGGGTGGAAAAGTACAGCTGAGTATCATCAGCGTACAGATGGTAACTCACCCCGAAACCACTGATGACCTCACCCAGCGGCTTCATATAGATGTTGAACAGGGTGGGCGAGAGAATCGACCCCTGAGGCACCCCACAAGTGAGGCGCCTCGAGGACGACCTCTGCCCCCCTGTCAACACCGTCTGCGACCGGTCAGAGAGATAGGAGGAGAACCACCGATAAACGGTGCCCCCCACTCCCAATCCCTCCAACCGGCGCAGCAGGATACCATGGTCGATGGTATCGAAAGCCGCTGAGAGATCTAATAGGACCAAGGCAGAGGAGCAACCCCTGTCCCTGGCCCTCCAGAGGTCATCCACCAACGCGACCAAAGCCGTCTCCGTGCTATAACCGGGTCGGAAGCCGGACTGGAACGGGTCCAGATAGACAGTTTCCTCCAGGTGCCGGGGGAGCTGCCATGCAACCACACTCTCAACAACCTTCGCCACAAAGCGAAGGTTGGAGACTGGACGATAATTACTCAAAATAGCTGGGTCCAGGGAAGGCTTCTTGAGGAGAGGTCTCACCACCGCCTCCTTCAAGGCGGCGGGGAAAACCCCTTCCATCAAAGAAGCATTTATAATCCCCTGGAGCCAGCCTCGTGTCACTTCCTGAGCAGCCAGCACTAACCAGGAAGGGCACGGGTCCAGTAAACATGTAGTTGCATGTAACCTCCCCAGCAACCTGTCCATGTCCTCGGGAGCCACAGAATCAAACTCATCCCAAATAACCTCAACAAGACGCGTCTCTGTCGTCCCGGCTGTATCATCGCAATCTTGGTCCAAACTATCCCGAAGCTGAACGATTTTATCGTATAGATAACCGTTAAACTCCTCAGCTCGTCCCTGCAAGGGGTCATCCCGTCCCTCTTGATGAAGGAGGGAACGGGTCACCCGAAACAGGGCGGCCGGGCGGTTATCTGCCGATGCAATGAGGGTGGAAACGTAGAGACGCTTCGCCTCCCTCATTGCCACTAGGTAGGTCCTAGTAAAGGACCTCACTAGTGTCCGATCAGCCTCGGAACAGCTAGACCTCCAAACACTCTCTAGGCGTCTTCTCCGGCGTTTCATCTCTCTCAGCTCCTCGGAAAACCAGGGAGCCAATTGAGATCTACGCCGGGTCAGAGGCCGCAAAGGCGCGACACGGTCCAAAGCCCCAGCCGCAGCCCGTTCCCAGGCCGCAACCAGTTCTTCAGTCGTGCCGTGGGTAAGATCCTCAGGAAGCGCCCAAGCTCCGCCAGGAACCTCTCCGGGTCCATCAGGCGCCTGGGACGGAACCAACGCATTGGCTCCGTCTCCCTGCGGTGGTGAGCGCGGTCTGAAAGTCTAGGCGAAGAAGAAAATGATCTGACCATGACACCGGTTCTTTCACTAAATCTCCTAAATCCAGATCATTTACCCACTGACCAGAGATAAAAATCAAGTCTAGCGCCTCCCCAATGTGTGTAGGGCCATCAGTTACTTGAATCAGGTCCAAGGCCGTCATGGAGGCCTGGAACTCCTGAACCACCGTCGACGACAAGCCGGCAGATGGCAGGTTGAAATCCCCAAGACCAGTAGTCTGGGGCTCTCCACCGCCACGCCAGCGAGCACCTCTAGCAGTTCAGGTAGGGCTGTAGTCACGCAGCAAGGAGCCAGGTACGTGATCAACAGCCCCATCTGATTCCGTGGCCCCACTTCACAAGGAGGGATTCACAGCCAGCTATCTGAGGAACAGTGGACTCCTCGGCTCCAGACTTTCTTTAATCACAACCGCCACCCCCCCACCCCTACCTTGGGTCCTCGGCTGATGGAATGGACGGAAACCCGGAGGCACAGTTCGACCAGGGTACACCCCTTCTGTGCCCAACCAGGTCTCCGTAATGCCCATAAGGTCCGCGGACTCCCTCTGAATAAGATCACAAATCAGGGGAGCCTTGTTAACCACGGACCGGGCATTGCAAAGCATCAGCCTAAGACCCAAGCTCTGAGGGTCTTGACCATCCGGGAGCAGTGAGGACTGGGGGCCGGAGCACGTGATCGCTTAAACATCGAACACGTGCTCCCAAAGAGCGACACGCCCCTGCCTCCGCCATATCTGCCCCTCCCACTCACCGTACAGATGGAATAATGTTCTCCGCTCTGTACAATCCCTCCGCCCGTCTTCGGACCAAGTGAAATAGTGTCGTGAGCCCGCGTTGGGACTGGACATACCCTCCCCGACGGGTCACTCCCCCTACCCGTCAATCCCCTCCCCCCCTTTAAAAGCCCCTTATTAAAAAACCTATTAAAAAACCCCCAGAGATTCTTCTTCGAGGCATGCCACCTCTCTGGGTCCCAAGACCCTTCATTAAGGTAGGCCCTCGATAGAACAGAGGGCCACTCCTGCGAGGCGGGGGAATCTCGCAGCCGTAAGAGCTCAAGCGCCGAGTAACTCATAATAGGATCAAGTAACAACGGAAAAAAAGGGTATCCCGAGCCAGCAGTTCCCTACAAGTGTAGTAAAACCGACCCCCTGTCCATATAAGATGTAAAACGGGGATCAAACTATCCGAAGTCCGCTGATGGAATTAGCGGACCGGTACACCACTGTCAGGCGAACACCATGAGGAACGACCATGTTTAAAGTTAACTACGTCAGACGGTTGACAGTCATGTCTGCAATGTCGCTGATGACAGAAATAGCGGCCATTATCGTTAGCTTAAAATCAGCCATAAAACTAGGCCTTTAAAGCCTAGGATGGTAAAAGGCCGTCCAAAATCGTTCACAGACAGATGATAGTCCCGCTGATGTCCTTCGCGGTGAGGTGAACGCCGAGAGCTAAAAACCGTCCAAGCCGCCAAGCCCTGCCGATGTCAGGGCCAATGTCTAAGGCCGGTGTCCAGGTTCAAGACAGAGCCGATGTCCAGGCTCATGACCAGGTCGATGGTATTAGGACTTAAATCTAGCGGAAAAATTCCAGCCGCCGATGGTACTTGCGGCAGAATGACAATCTGGCAATCCGGCAATCCGGGAGGCCGACAGGCCGGAGACCAACAGGCCGGCAGGCCCGCAAGACAGCAGGGCCGGCAAGGCCGGCTGTCCATCTCCGGGGAGCGCCAAACCGCACCCCCCGAAAGTGAGCGCCACCGTCCCTTTCCCGCAAGCCAGCAAGCCCACAGGCCCGCAAGTCAGCAGTCCGGCCAGCCAGCAGATCGAAAAGCCAGCTGGCCGCCAAATCTTCAGGGGGCGCCATTCCGCACCCCAAGATGGCTACCGCCGTCCGCTGCCCAGTCATACCTCCCAAATCGTCACGCCGAAAACCGACAGGCTGGCAGGCGGCAGGCCAGCGGGCGGCAAGGCTGGCCGTCCACCACCGGGCGCGGACCGCACCCAAGCGGCGCCGCCGTCCATCCCAGCGAGCCGGCAAGCCCACGGGCCCGCAGATCGACAGACCGGCCAGCCAGCAGATTGAAAAGCCAGCTGGCCGCCGGAGCTTCAGATCTTCAGGGAGCGCCGTTCCGCACCCCCCAAGATGGCCGCCGCCGTCCGTCCGCTGCTCAGTCATGCCTCCAGCCTCGTTCTCGGCGGCCGAGGATCCCACGACGTCCAAAACCTCTCCATCGGCCGCCGGACAGCTTCAGCAAGAGGCGGAGGGCACTCGGCAGCTCAGCAGTCGGCTCCACGTGGTTTCCCGGCTCAGGAAACCCGACCCGTTGTCTCCACAGAGCTCAAGACGCTGCCATATCGGGCATGCGCAGAAGAAGAAGCCTGGACCGGGATGCCCTATGCACGGTCACTCACGCTCTCGTGACGTCTCGCCTGGATTACTGCAACGCTCTCTACATGTGGCTCCCCTTGAAGGGCATCCGGAGGCTACAGTTAGTCCAGAATGCGGCTGCGCGGGTGATAGATGGAGCCCCTCGTGGCTCCCGCATGACACCCATCCTGCGCAGACTGCACTGGCTACCTGTGGCCTTCCGGGTGCGCTTCAAGGTTCTGGTGACCACCTTTAAAGCGCTCCATGGCATTGGGCCGGGTTATTTACGGGACCGCCTACTGCTACCGAATACCTCTCACCGACCCGTGCGCTCTCATAGAGAGGGTCTCCTCAGGGTGCCGTCAGCGAGGCAATGTCGTCTGGCGACGCCCAGGGGAAGGGCCTTCTCTGTGGGGGCTCCCACCCTCTGGAACGAACTACCCCCCGGACTTCGTCAGCTTTCGGACCTCCGGACCTTCCGCCGCGGGCTTAAAACATACCTATTTAATTGTGCAGGACTGAGCTAGATTTTAAATTTATGGGTTTTAATTGGGTTCTGTTTTTATATTTTAATAACGGGCTTTAGAATAAGTTTTTTAATTGTTTTTATATTGTATTTGTGTTATGTATTTTTAAGTGCCTGTAAACCGCCCTGAGTCCTTCGGGAGATAGGGCGGTATATAAATATGATTAATAAATAAATAAATAAATAAATAGTTGTAAAACATCTCAGGGGGAATGCTACAAAGGTCGTAACTGTGAAAAACGGCCATAAGACACTTTTTTTCAGTGCTGTTATAACTTTGAATGACCACTAAATGGACTATTGTAAATCAGGAACTTTCTGTAGAGATACTGGAGATATGTTTGTTTGTTTGTTTGTTTTTTATTTATTTATTTATTTGTCACAAGTACAAGGAAACAAGTAACAGAATAGACAGACTTTTTTTTTAAAAAAATATATTTTGTCACAACAGTATACACAAACATAATATATAAGCCAAAGTATGTAACAACTATATTAATTTGATATAATGAAAGGGAAGAATAGGACAGGAACGGTAGGTACTTTTGTGCTCTTATGCACGCCCCTTATAGTCCTCTTAGGAATGGGGTGAGGTCAATAGTAGACAGTTTTTGGTTGAAGTTTTTGGGATTTTGAAAAGAGACCACAGAGTCAGGTAGTGCGTTCCAAGAGTTAACAACTCTACTGACGTCATATTTTCTGCAATCAAGATTGAAGCGGTTAACATTAAGTTTGAATCTATTGTTGGCTCTTGTATTATTGCGATTGAAGCTGAAGAAGTCTTTAACAGGAAGGACATTGCAATAGATGATTCTCTGTGTTAAACACAGGTCTTGCTGGAGTCGGCGCTGTTCTAAGTTTTCTAAGCCCAGGATTTCAAGTCTGGTGATATACGGTATTTTGTTGTTTTCAGAGGAGCGGAGAACTCTTCTTGTAAAATATTTCTGGACACATGGACACATGAAAAAAAAAATTCTGGACACATGGACACATGAAAAAAAATTGGCACACACAAAAAGGATATAAATAGGCAAAATATAGCCATAAACACATAGAATGTGTTACATATAATTGGGGACAGTAGGACAGGGACGGTAGGCACATTGGTGCGCTTGTGCACGCCCCCTTAGGGACCTCTTAAGAAACATGAAAGGTTCACGGTAGACAGTTTATGGTGAAAGGTATGGGGATTAGAGAACCTAACAATAGGATCAGGTAGAGTGTTCCAGCCATTTACTACTCTATTGCAGACGTCATATTTCCTACAATCAAGATTAGAGCGAATTACATTGTTCTAAGGCCAGTGGTCCATAGAACTGAAGGTCTGTCAGATATTTAGGATTCATGCCCCCATTATCTTCTAGCTAGGGTTGTCTCTTATGGTTAAATTTCAGAGAGGGAGGGAGGGAGGGAAGGAGGGAGGGAAGGAAGGAAGGAAGGAAGGAAGGAAGGAAGGAAGGAAGGAAGGAAGGAAAGAAGGAAGGAGAAAGGGAATGAAAGATAATGAAAGGGAGGGAGGGAGGGAGGGAGGAAAGGAAGGAAGGAAGGAAGGAAGGAAGGAAGGAAAGAAGGAAGGAAGGAAGGAAGGAAGGAAGGAAGGAGAAAGGGAATGGAAGATAATGAAAGGGAGGGAGGGAGGGAGGGAGGGAAGGAAGGAAGGAAGGAAGGAAGGAAGGAAGGAAGGAAGGAAGGAAGGAAGGAAGGAAGGAAGGAAGGAAGGAAGGAAGGAAAAGGACAGTGAGGGAAATATTCCTTCATTCTTCATTCTTTAAAACTATATTAATGGAATAACAGAGTAGGAAGGGACCATGGAGGTCTTGTAGTCCAACCCCCTGCTTGAGCAGGAGATCCTATACCATTCCAGACAAGTGGCTGCCCAATCTCTTATTAAAAGCCTCCAGTGATGGAGGCCACCCACAACTTACAGAGATAAACAGTTATACAAAAGAATGAGACTATTGCCTTATACACTGTAAGCCGCCCTGAGTCTTCGGAGAAGGGCGGGATATAAATGTAAACAAAAAAAAAAAATTGTTCTCACTGTCAGGAAATTTCTCCTTAGTTCTAAGTTGCTTCTCTCCTTGATTAGTTTCCACCCATTGCTTCTTGTCCTGCCTTCAGGTGCTTTGGAGAATAGGTTGACCCGTTCTTCTTTGTGGCAGCCCCTCAAATATTGGAAGATGGATATCATGTCACCCCTAATTCTTCTTTTCATTAAACTAGACCTAACCAATTCCTCAACCGTTCTTCATATATTTTAGCCTTTGGTCCCCCTAATCCTCTTTGTTGCTCTTTGTTGCCCTTTTTCTAGAGTCTCAACATCTTTTTTTTTTATAATATGGTGTCCAAAACTAGATGCAGTATTCCAAGTGTAGTCTTACTAAGGCTTTATACGGTGGTACTAATACTTCACATCATCTTGATATTTTCACGCAACCATTTGGTTGCAGGTTTTGGTTAGAACTTTGAAGGCTGAATGAAATCCTAGGGGTATAGCATATGAAATATGAGAATATTTTCCTCTCTCCAGGATGTAGAAACAGTTTAATCGAAAAGAGTTCTTTCTTTCTGTACACCAATGACTGCATCTCAAAAGATCCCTCTGTTAAAGTACTGAAGTTTCCAGATGTACAACATTGATTGGTCTCATTCGAGACAACGATAATCCACATACGGACGGGAGGTTGAACGACTAGCCTCGTGGTTCAACCAGAACGATCTTGAACTAAACACACTCAAAACCTGTTGTGTCTGCGCCCCCTGAGCTGGGCCCCCTGCCAGAAAGTGACTTGGAAAGTGAGGGGGACTTACCTCGGGAGCACCGGCTTCCCTGGCTCAGCTCCAGGAGCCAGAGGCAGGCCAGGTGGAGGAGATAACGAGGCCTCTGTCCCCTGACTCTCCCCCCCCAGGCCATGCCTCCAGACCCAGCTGATGGCAATCAGGCCTGGCTGGACCCTAGGTTTCGTAGGCAGGAGAGGCGGGAACAACAGAAACAGGGCTGGGGCAGGCCTAGGAAGTGCTGAGTCATGGAGCCACACCCCACAGGATATAAAACCAGCGAGGGCTGCTATGCCTCTTTGTAGGAGGCAAATCAACTGCTTAATTAGAGCTGAAGTACTGTTTGTTCCTGGGTGACTCATCGGCCTCAAGGGAGATAACAGAGTCACTTGGCAGGTGCTCGCTAGTTTGCTGCCAGAGCTGATAGTGCCGGCTAATTAAGCCATCACTCAGATGGAGGCGAAGAGGGACAGAACAAAAACCTAGAAATGGTGGTGGACTTTAGGAGAAACCCTCCTATACTTCCACCTCTTACAATACTAGACAACACATTATCAACGATAGAGACCTTCAAGTTTCTAGGCTCTATCATATCTCAAGATTTAAAATGGACACATAACATCAAAAAGGTCATCAAAAAAGGACAACAAAGAATGTTCTTTCTGCGTCAACTCAGAAAGCTCAAACTGCCCAAGGAGCTGCTGATCCACTTCTACAGAGGAATTATTGAGTCTGTTATCTGCACCTCCATAACTGTCTGGTTTGGCTCTGCAACCCAACAAGACAGACACAGATTTCAGAGGATAATTAGAACTGCAGAAAAAACAATGGCTATCAACCTGTCTTCCATTGAGGACCTGTATACTGCACAAGTCAAAAAGAGGGCTGTGAAAATATCTACAGACCCGTTACATCCTGGATATAAATTCTTCTACCCTCAAAAAGATGCTATAGAGCAGGGGTCTCCAACCTTGGTCTCTTTAAGACTTGTGGACTTCAACTCCCAGAGTTCCTCAGCCAGCTTTGCTGGCTGAGGGACTCTGGGTGTTGAAGTCCACAAGTCTTAAAGGGACCAAGGTTGGAGACCCCTGCTATAGAGCACTGCACACCAGAACAACTAGACACAAGAGCAGTTTTTCCCAAACGCCATCACTCTGCTAAACAAATAATTCCCTCAACACTGTCAAACTATTTAATAAGTCTGCACTACTATTTTCATCCTTCCTATTACCTATCTCCTTTTCTACTTATGTCTATAACCTTGTTGCTTGTATTTTTACGATTTATATTGTTCTGTTTGTTTCCTAGTATGATTTTACTACTTATTAGTAACCTATGACTATCACTAAGTATTGAATTTTTTGAGTCATTATGAATGTATTTTTTTTCTGTTTATGTGCACTGAGAGCATACACACCAAAGACAAATTCCTTGTGTGTCCAATCACACTTGGCCAATAAAGAATTCTCTTCTCTTCTCTTCTCTTCTCTTCTCTTCTCTTCTCTTCTCTTCTCTTCTCTTCTCTTCTCTTCTCTTCTCTTCTCTTCTCTTCTCTTCTCTCCTCTCCTCTCCCCTCCCCTCCCCTCCTCTCCTCTCTTCTCTTCTCTTCTCTTCCCTTCTCTTCCCTTCTCGTTAAATGGATATTTCTCTCATCACCCATATATTATTCTAAACAAGCCATTTTCTTCTTCCTATTAGGACAGGCATATATATATATTTGAAGCCACTTGGTAAGGCTTTCTTTACTTATTAAGAACAGGAGATGAAAAGGCAGCTAAGCACAAAACACACAGCCGAAACCGTGAAGAAAACGAACAGACTCCTTAGCTACTCAGGAAGTTGACAAATGCTTCTAACGAGATGTTGTTCCATCAATTTTTCAGACTACTTAGAAGCAAGAATAGAGCCGAAATGTGTTTTGAATGTAATTTGGTCGCTGAAGTTAATTATGCAAAAAAGTTTCTTGGCTTATATTCAACTTGGTTCTGAATTTGTCTTTATTCATAGAGAATTAGATTTGCAGTCATGAAGAATAAATATCACGCCCAGGATAAGTTATGTCACATGACATGTAAATTATGTTATGTAAATGTTGTACCTTGATGAACATACCTTTTCTTTTATGTACACTGAGAGCATATGCACCAAGACAAATTCCTTGTGTGTCCAATCACACTTGGCCAATAAAATTCTATTCTATTCTATTCTATTCTATTCTATTCTATTCTATTCTATTCTATTCTATTCTATTCTATTCTATGACAGGTCACTAGAATTTTACCTAAGGTTTCAAATCAGCTCTTATTTGTTGTTAGTTGTGAAGTCGTGTCCGACCTATCACAACCCCATGGACAACGTTCCTCCAGGCCTTCCTCTCCTCTATCATCCTCTGGAGTCCATTTAAGCTCACGCCGACTGCTTCAGTGACTCCATCCAGCCACCTCATTCTCTGTCGTCCCATTCTTCTTTTGCCCTCAATCGTTCCCAGCATTAGGCTCTTCTCCAGTGAGTCCTTCCTTCTCATTAGGTGGCCAAAGTATTTGAGTTTCCTCTTCAGGATCTGGCCTTCTAAAGAGCAGTCAGGGTTGATCTCCTCTAGGACTGACCGGTTTGATCGCCTTGCAGTCCCAGGGACTTGCAGGAGTCTTCTCCAGCACCAGAGTTCAAAGGCCTCCATTCTTTGGCGCTCAGCCTTTCTTATGGTCCAACCTTCGCAGCTCTTATTACAGCATAATAAAAAAAATATTTTTGATGTAATAGAGTATAGTGTATACAGTATTATAAATTTG
Organism: Ahaetulla prasina; assembly: GCF_028640845.1. Classification (NCBI taxonomy): domain Eukaryota; kingdom Metazoa; phylum Chordata; class Lepidosauria; order Squamata; family Colubridae; genus Ahaetulla; species Ahaetulla prasina. Next base: position 5,630,649 of record NC_080545.1, read on the forward strand.
ATTTTGCTATTCAGTTCTTTCATGGTTCTATTATTATGTTAATATAGTTTTAAAGAGTGAAGGAATATATGTGATGCTGTTGCATTTAAATGATTTTATTCTGAACTAGCTGATAACCCGGCGTTGCCTGGGTATTTATTTATCCCAATCCTTTATTAGACAGGAAAAGGAATAAATTATATTTATAGTGTCAAATCAAAGTAATTTTATTTACAGGGTTTTAAAAGTATAAATACAGTGTTTGTTTGTTTGTTTGTTTTAAGAACCAATCCCCCTTACCAGAGGGAGCGCTTTTGTGGAGTACTGTGAAGCCGTTACCATGGCAACTCCACTGTGCTGTACAGTAGAAGCCATTTTAAGGCACAACAGGCTGTATCTTAACAGAACTTGAATCCAAAATGCACACTATCACTGTCAAAAGTACTGTGATATGACACTATAGATATAATTCATTTCTTTTCATTTCAGCGGCCCAGGCATTCCAGTTTTATGCTGGAACACACACACACACAGGGAAACACACCCACACACCCTGAGGGGTGTTAGGGGTGCCTTACCCCCCACAGTATTTTTTTTTTCAGAAAGTAAGTCATCTGTGTACCAAGTTTGAAATTGCTCGAGGCAATTCCAGAGTTATGCTGGAATATACATACACACACACACACACAATTAAATCTGACTTCCACCCATGGTTTGAAATATGGCACCCCAAATCAGTTGGTCAAAGGACTTGGAGGAAATGGATCCATAATTCTAGAGGTGAAAAAAATCCTCTTCTGCCCTCTCTATGCCAAGCCAATTTTTTTTCCTGCTCACAATATAAAACATTTAGGGTGCGGTTTATGTTGTAGGTTTTGCATTTTATCCATAGGAAAGAGCCAGAAAAAGGCAATTTGAATTTCTCCAAAAGATGTCATTGGCTGGTTCTTTTCTTCTGGGTTAGAAATTTTATAGATTGAATATGCATCCCTGGAAGATAATGGAATGGAGTAGAGTAGAGTAGAGTAGAGTAGAGTAGAGTAGAGTAGAGTAGAGTAGAGTAGAATAGAATAGAATAGAATAGAATAGAATAGAATAGAATAGAATAGAATAGAATAGAATAGAAAAGAAAATATAGAGTAGAGTAGAGTAGAATAGAACAGAATAGAATAGAATAGAATAGAAAAGAAAGAAAAGAAAATATAGAGTAGAATAGAATAGAATAGAATAGAATAGAAAGAAAAGAAAATATAGAGTAGAGTAGAGTAGAATAGAGTAGAAAATATAGAATAGAATAGAATAGAGTAGAGTAGAGTAGAGTAGAGTAGAAAATATAAAATAGAGTAAAGTAGAGCAGAGCAGAGTAGAGCAGAGCAGAACAGAACAGAACAGAATAGAACAGAACAGAACAGAACAGAACAGAACAACAAGGTGGTTATTTTTCACATATGTAGTTAGAAGACCTACTAACTCTAATCTCTAAGCAGCAATAGATGTATAATTTCCTATGAAAAAAAATAGTATCTCCAGAGGACATTTATATAATCAACAGAGAGAGGTTAAATTCACCTTGTCTGAGTCACTTGCTACTATGGGTTCCCTCAATTATTCAATCATGAGTTGGTTTCAAAGCTCCTATTCTTGATTCTAGTTTTAGCATTTCAAAAGCTCCCAGTGATGTAGCAAAATTTCTGAAGGCTGATCAGCTCCACTTTGTCGTGCAGTGTATAAATGTATTCCTTTTTTAACTTGGGCGTTCTGGAATAGTCATAAAAAGCCAGGAGAATTGGTGAAAGAGAAGGTGATACTAGCATTTTGGCATTAAGCCACACCTTGGGTGAGAAGAATAGCTGTTCCTTGGGGAGAAACAGCTGTCCTTCATCCCAAATGTTCATAATTAATCACAGCAGAGCATGACAAATATGCAAATTAGCTTTTTTTCCCCCATCCCTGCCAAAAAAAATGTAGAAATTGTTTCCACTGGAAAATATCCTGTGAATTTTACAAGAGTAGGTTTGTTGTGATAGAATGAATCAGGTGTTACCTTAAGAGCCAACATGTTTATAGCTAATTCGATATAATTGTTCATGTTGTCTTTGATGAGAGATGAGAAAGATGAGATAGATAGATAGATAGATAGATAGATAGATAGATAGATAGATAGATAGATAGATAGATAGATAGATAGATAGATAGATAGATTGAAGAGAGGGAGGGGTGGGTGGGTGGATGTATGTACAGAGAGATAGTAGATAGATAGATAGATAGATAGATAGATAGATAGATAGATAGATAGATAGATAGATAGATAGATAGATAAAGATAGAGAGATAGAAAGATAGAGAGATAGACGGTGATAGATAGATAGGTAATAGATAGAAGGTAAAGGTTCCCCTCACACATATGTGCTAGTTGTTCCTGACTCTAGGGGGCGGTGGTCATCTCCGTTTCAAAGCCGAAGAGCCAGCGCTGTCTGAAGACATCTCCATGGCCATGTGGCCGGCATGACTCAACGGCAAAGGCGCACGGAACGCCGTTCCCTTCCCACCAAAGGTGGTCCCTGTTTTTCTACTTGCATTTTTTTTACGTGCTTTCAAACTGCTAGGTTGGCAGAAGCTGGGACAAGTAAACGGGAGCTCAGTCTGTTACGCAGCACTAGGGATTCGAACCGCTGAACTGCCGACCTTTTGATCAACAGCTCAGCATCTTAGCCACTGAGCCACTGCGTCCCTACATAGATCGATCGATCGATCGATTGATACATAGGTACATAGATGAAAGCAAGAGAGACAGACAGACAGACAGAGAGAAACACAGAGAGTGCTCAAGTTTAAAGGAAAGGCATTGTATTGAAAAAAGTTAGGTCAGGGTTAGATATTCCCCTCACGTATTCTAAGCCTTTTTTGGGGGCTTTTTGAACCATTATACTTTCATTTTCTCTGCACTGGTGAAAATTGTTGCTTCCATTTTCTGATAATTAGAAAATTCAGGGAATTCCAGTGACAAGTGAGGAAAAAAATATAAACTATTGACCAGCTGTGAGGCTGACTCTATGATTTAACACATGCTTTTTTTATTAGTTGGTCCTGCTTTTCATGCCAAAACTGGCTGCCTATTGCAGAGTGGAGTGGAAGTGTATACAATTATCTAACTGCTAAGCAATGCCAGGTAAAATAACATGTTTGCAGTACAACTCACAATCATTGGCACTTTACCTCCAATGTTAGCATTTCTCAAACCAAGCCAGAAATCAGAAACAGAATAGTAGCACTTGCACTCCCTCTTCCTCTCTCTCTCTCTCTCTCTCTCTCTCTCCCTCCTTCTCTCCCTCCCTCTCTCTCTCTCTCGATTGCAATTCATGTGAGAACATGCCCGAAACAGGAAAATAATCTCTTTCCACTGCTCTTAAAATTTAGCTTTCCATTCTTCTTGGAAGCAAAGTGTATCTCCATTTGGTTTTTTTTGCAATCATCTTCTTTTAATGACCCCATAATCCCTTGCGGGGTGGAGTCTGGGCAACTGAATGGCGCTAGCTGAGTATTTACTGGCCAGATGCCCTTCCTGTCTCCAATGAAGAATTTTGTTCAGCAGATGTATTCTCATTGTGCCCAGAGAGAGCAATATCTGCCTCTACCTAGGATCGAACCCACAATTGGACTCTGCTACGCTCTGGAACACTCTGCTAGTTCCAGTCAGTTGCCCAGACTCCACCCCACAAAGGATTATGAGGTCAAATGATGATGATGAAGAAGAAAGCCAGGATATCCTTTTCATAAACAAAACACCTTCAGCCACAGTTGAAGAAAGCTAGAGTTGATGGGATTAAGAATTTACATCCCCCCACCCAAACTCTAAGGACAGGACCTGACCTTTAGGATGGAATAGTATTAACCCAGCACCGTCGGAGTAGTAAAAGCTACAAGGCTCAGTACACTGCACAACCTCCTGGAGCATCTCAATCACCAAAACCCAGAACCTTATAAATATTCACTCAGCCATTATGTCAGCCACCCCAGAAACATGCTGCTGTCACTGAAGTTTCTGGAAACCAAATAAACAGAGACTATCTTTCCTTCTAAGCCAACCTCCATTTTTGATTTCATCATTCTTTTTTTTTTCTCTCTCCCTTGGCTTGGAACCAGACTGGGTTTTTCTTCCCATAACATCATTTGTTAGCTTTCTAAATATAATCAAGATGCTCACATATTCAGAAGATTTTGCCATGGGTGAAAAAGTCTTCCATTGTATCATTTCATTCATGGGTCATTCAGGAAAGAGCTATTTTGGAGCTATTCTGAAGCCCTTTGAGTTCAAAATGCCTCTTCCATGATGGAGAGGTATCCCCAGTGAGTGCTGTCGGTACAAAAACAACATGGTTGTGGCAGAAGGAGTGGCAGAAATTAGGGGTGGAGTCAAAAGAGGAACCAGCCTAGCATCCCAACATGCAGCCTAGTTCCCCACAAGAAGGAACTTGGAGTCCTAGTGGACAACCATTTAAATATGAGCCAGCAGTGTGCAGCCAATACAGTTCTAGGCTGCATAAACAGAGGGATAGAATCAAGATCACGTGAAGTGTTAATACCACTTTATAATGCCTTGGTAAGGCCACCCTTGGAATACTGCATCCAGATTTGGTCACTGTGATGTAAAAAAGATGTGGAGACTCTAGAAAGAGTGCAGGGAAGAGCAACCAAGATGATTAGAGGCTAAAACACATGAAGAACGGTTGCAGGAACTGGGTATGTCTAGTTTAATGAAAAGAAGGACTAGGGGAGACATGATAGCAGTCTTCTAATATCTCAGGGGCTGCCACAAAGAAGAGGGAGTCAACCTATTCTACAAAGCACCTGAGGGCAGGACAAGAAGCAATGGATGGAAACTAATCAAGGAGAGAAGCAACCTAGAACTAAGGAGAAATTTCCTGACAGTTAGAACAATTCATCAGTGGAACAACTTAATTTAATTTTAATTTATTTGTCAATCATATATAAGATAACAGGTAAAAGTATAAACATAATTTTGGATACATGAGAAGAGGAAGGAAAAAAGGAATATTAGGACAGGGACGGTAGGCCCTGTCCTTCAGAAGTTGTGAATGCCCCAACACTGGAAGTTTTTAAGAAGATGCTGGATAACCATTTGTCTGAAGTGGTGTAGAGCAGGGGTCTGCAAACTTGGCTCTTTTAAGACTTGTAGACTTCAACTCTCAGTACTGGAAGAAAAAAGAACTACCTACAATAGAAGAATGGATATTGAAAGTTTCTAATTTGGCAGAGATGGCCAAAATCTCAGCCTTTTTGAAAGACAATACTCAAGAAAAATATTTAAACGAATGGAAGAAATGGATTGACTATATTCAAAATAGATATCAGACTAAGAGATATCAGACTGCCTTTGAATGAAGGGTGTAATTTTTGATTTTAAAGGAGGAAGTCAGAATATGCGAAAGAGAAGGATTATAATTGTGTTAGACTTTAAAAATTTAATATATGAATGTTAGTTTTTTGAACTATACTTTGTGTTTGTTCCGGGAAGTCTGGGAGGGAGGGGGGTTTTTGAGGGAGGGGAGGGAGGGAGGGGAGAATTTTTTTTGTAAAACTTTTCAAATAAATAAAAAAAAGATGTTGGGTAACCATTTGTCTGAAGTGGTGTAGGGCAGGGGTCTGCAAACTTGGCTCTTTTAAGACTTGTAGACTTCAACTCTGAGAGTTGAAGTCTACAAGTCTTAAAAGAGCCAAGTTTGCAGATCCCTGGTGTAGGGTATCCTGTCAAAGCAGGGGTTGGACTAGAAGACCTCCAAGGTCCCTTCCAACTCTGTTAATCTATTCTATTCATAGTCATACATGAACTAAGTCCAACCTCCCATTAATTCCATTGAGCCTTATCTAACTCCAAACAAGTGCTAAGATTCCTGCTAAGAAGATTCCTGCTCACAGGATTTTAGCAATAAACCATTAATTAATTGGATTTTCGTATGTGGACCTGATCTTTCACGCCCAACGATGTCTTTCCTTTTGCCTATTTTAGTCCCTTTCTCACGGTCCCACTAGGAAATCAGCAAAATAATCTGTCTTTATGTGAAAAATTGGTGGGGGCTTGAGGGCAGAAGCAGAGAGACACGAAGGATAGTCAGTTTCTAATAAATATTCTGTCTTCCTGACAGCAGCTGACAAGGTCAGTTGGTGGGGTTTCTACATCCTGCAATTTAAATCTTCATTATTTGCTCCTTTCATGGTTTTATGAGAATTTGTGGTTACCTGAATGCAGAGGGAATGATTTATTACGAATATGTCCTGCTTTTTTCCTTGTTTTTATAGCTTTTTTGTACGGTCAGGTGAACGATCAATAACTTGTGTTGTCATTGTGTTGTCATTGCTGTTGTGTTACTTGAAAAATGTGAAGGGCGCTTCCCTAATAGCTGGTGCTCCTTGCCTTGTTCCCTTAAGAAACAAAGTTTGCCTTTTTATATATATATAAAAAAAATATTTATTAAATTTCCAAAAGTTAAAATACACAATGCAAAAAGAAGCACAATACAAATATCTATCTATCTATCTACCAATATCCATCTACCAATCAAGATACAACCACACAGCCAACCAACCCGCTCACAGTAACCCTCCCCACCTCCCCACCAGTATTTATAGAGAGACAGCAGCTCCAACCACGCTTTGCTCGCATAAGCACGAAGCCAAAAGCACCAGCCTGAAGATAATGAGTGAGATCTCATCGAAACGTTGCCAAGATACTCTTAACCCTAAGATTAAGAAATTTTGGAGGAAGATAAAAAACTGGCTGGATGAAATAACAGGGCAGAAAAAAAAAAGAGCTATTCCTATTGGGCATTATGGAAGGGAAAATGGAAAAAATATACAATATATCATATTGTACATATTGACGGCATGCAGAATTGTGATAGCACAGAATTGGAAACATCCAGATATCCCCCCGGATATAATAATAATAATAATAATAATAATAATAATAATAATAATAATAATAATAATAATAATAATAATAATAATAATAATAATAATAATAAGCTATGTATACTGTCATTTTGTGTAAATAATAATAATAATAATAATAATAATAATAATAATAATAATAATAATAATAATAATAATAATAATAATAATAATAATAATAATAATAATAATAATGTGTTTGCCTTTTTATTATTATTCCTTTGACTGAATCTTGCAAGGTTCTGGTTTTTCTTCTTCTTTTTTTGTTTTCCAGCATCGACAACCTTTTCTGGAAAGCTTTGGGGTAGGTTTTTCTTGTTTGTTTTTGAACAAAAAGTTAGAAAAAAAAGAATCGACCACCTGTCAAAGCAAAGATGCTCCTCGCGGTTTACTTGTGCTACGATCTGAGCTGCAAGGCCCCATCAAGCAAAGAAACAAATTTCAAAATAATATTTTTTTTTTTGAAAATGGTAGGCTCCCAAAGATGACGGAACAGGAGATTCTGGTCAGGGGGCCATGAAAGAGTCAAAAATATACACAATGCATGCAAGATAACAAAACAACAACAACAACAAGAGTATTTCTTTGTAGCCTTTCCAGAAAAGAGCAAATATCAAGGAAGATGATTAGGGGACTGGAGGATAAAACATACGAAGAACGGTTGTAGGAACTGGGCACGCCTAGGCTAGTGAAGAGAAGGACCAGGGAATAAAGGATAGCAGCTTTCCAATATTTGAGGGGCTGCCACAGAGAGGAGGAAGGGGTCAAGCTATTTTACAAAGCACTTGAAGGCCAGACAAGGAATAATGGATGGAGATGGATCAAGGAGAGATTCAGCTTGTAAATAAGAAGAAAGGTTCTGACAGTGAGAGCAATCAACCAAAAGAATCCTGCATCCAGTTTTGGTCACCACACTATAAACAAGATGTTGAGACTCTAGAAAGAGTGCAGAGAAGAGCAACAAAGATGATTAGGGGACTGGAGGATAAAACATACAATGAACTGTTGCAGGACCTGGGCCTGGCTAATCTAATGAAGAGAAGGACCAGGGGAGACAAGACAGCAGTCTTCCAATATTTGAGGGGCTGCCACAGAGAGGAGGGAGTCAAGCTGTTTTCCAAAGCACCCGAAGGCCAGACTAGGAATAATGGATGGAAGCTGATCAAGGAGAGGTTTAACCTGGAAATAAGGAGGAATTTTCTGATAATGAGAACGATAGCTAATATTTATTTTATTTATCAAACTTCTATACCGCCCTTCTCCCGAAGGACTCAGGGCGGTGTACAGCCTTCATTTAAAACAATAAATATACATATTAAAATAACCATTAAAAAGCTTATTCAATGAAAGGCCAGATTAAAACCGTCGATTGACCATAAAAATACCCAATAAAATTACCATTAAAAGTTTAAAATTTAAATTTAGAATTTAAAAAGTCAGGCCAGTCCTATGCACCAGTTCATTATGCACTAATAGAGTGCATAATGAACGTAGCAGCCTTCAGATTCACTTTTGAAGAAGTCACCAGGGAAGAGAAAACTTAATTGTGTTAATAAGTTAGAGGGGGGGAAACGGATTTTCCAGTTTCTTTCAATTCAGCAGTAAATCCTTTTCATAAGCCTACAGATTTTCGTCAAGCGATAGCCTTGCTACTAAGACCTTACTAATCAAACCAAACCTTTATTTTGATTGCCAACCGGGGAGGAGGGGTGTACACAGAGAAGGCAGCTCGAAATTACTGAAAAAAAGGGTAACTGTTGGTCAGTCTGCATCCACCATTTTTTGCACAAACCAACCGAGAACGTCAGGAACCTTCACAATTAGCCCAGATAATATTTAGTGCGTGAAGATGCAAAGGAACATTTGTAGTGACAACACTGAGGATGTGGCTGAAGCTATGGGATTCCTGCGAATATCTGGACGGCGAGGAGGAGGAGGAGAAGAAGGACAGGAAGTTTGAAAGCTCTTATGCTTTCTGAGCATTTATGGCTGAGGGGGAAGTGATTAATGGACTTTGCGGATCACGTTAAATTTTTTAAGAGAGCTTCAGGCTGCCTCAGCCAAAAGCTTTTAAAAAATTGACACGGTGGGTTTGAATGCCTCCTTGCTCTTCGCCTCGCGCGGGATGGAGAGGAAAGGCCTTCCAAAAAGCCATTTCATCGATGGCCAAATCCAACTCAGCTCTTTGAAGGACCTAAGGAGATGAGATGATCGCTGTGGCAAGTTTAAACATCAGAGAACTTTGGAAAGTTTCTAAGACAGTGGTGGAAAACCTTTTACTCACTAGTGGTGGACAGGTACGTGCTTGGTGCACTTCGTGTGTGCGGGTGCTCTCTGCACTAACACACGGCTCCTCTCCCGTGCGCCGTGCACACAACCGCACCACCTGCGCATCTGCATCAGCGGTGAAATTCAACTTTTTTTACTAGCGGTTCTGTCGGCGTGGCTTGGTGGGTGTGGTGTGGCTTGGTCGCTCTGGCTTAGTGGGTGTGGCAGGGAAAGGACACTGCAAAATCTCCATTCCCACCCCCACTCCAGGGGAAAGATATTGCAAAATCTCCTTTCCCTCCCCACTCTTGGGCCAGCCAGAGGTGATATTTGCGGTTCTCCGAACTACTCAAAATTTCCGCTACCGGTTCTCCAGAACCTGTTAGAACTTATTGGATTTCACCCCTGATGCGCATGGATTTCATGTGCCCCCCTATGCGCTGCATGTGCAATCACACCATCTGTGCATGCGCTCAGTTTTTGCGTGTGCAATGCACATGCACAAATGCCATCTACACATGCACATGCTGCACACAAATACTCTTGTTCTGTCCTCCTTCGCCTCTGTCCGAGTGAAGGCTTAATTAGCCAGCACTATCAGCTCTGGCAGCAGAATAGCGAACATCTACCAAGTTCTCTGATATCTCCCTCGATGCTGGTGAGTCACTTCAGCTCTTAATTAATCAGTTGATTTCCCGGCTACGAAGAGACACAGCAGTGCTCACTGCCTTTATATCTTGTGGGATGTGGCTCCATGACTCAGCACTTCCTAGGCCTGCCCCACCCCTGCTTCTGTTGTTCCCTCCTCTCTTGCCTACGAAACCTAGGGTCCAGCCAGGCCTGAATGCTATCAGCTGGGTCTGAAGGCATGGCCTGGGAGGGGAAAAGAGTCAGGGGACGGAGGCCTCATTATCTCTTCCACCTGGCCTGCTTCTGGCTCCTGGAGCTGAGGCAGGGAAGCTGGTGCTCCCGAGGTAGGTCCTGACGGCCCTTCCCTCTCACTTTCCAAGTCACTTTCTGGCAGCAGGCACAGTTCCAAATCACTTTCTGGCAGGAGGCTCGGCTGGGGGGGCGCAGACACAACAACTCTTGCCTGCATGCACAAACACACTTACATGCACAGGAGAGCGCTGAAGACCAGCTGGATCCCCTGAATTGCGCGCATATGCACCGGAGATCCGAACACCAGCTAGGGCGGGCACATATGCACAGCTGCAGGTGAGTTGGACAACAGCTCGCGTGCCCGGAAAGGTGGCTTTGCATGCCACCTCGGACATGTGGTGCCATAAGTTCACCATCATGGTTCTGAGACATTTGGTTCTGCTCTGTCTTTCTTACGGCCAGTTGGCATACAGATAATCCTTGATTTACAACAGTTTGTTTCGTGACCGTCTTAAGTTACAACGGCACTGAAAAAAGTGACTTACGACCATTTTTCACAGTTATGACCTCCACAGCGTCTCCACGATCATATGATCTAAATTCAGATGCTTGGCAACTGGTTCACATTTATGACCGTTGCTATTACTCTCATCTTTCCTGTTACCTGCCTCCTTCTCTTCTTTGGACTGTAACTTCGTTGCTTGTATCTTAACGATTTATATTGCTTCATTTAGTATCCTAAATAAAACCTAACAGCGAGGACAATGAACCAGTGGAACAGCTTGCCTTGAGACGTTGTGGGTGCTTCACCACTGTTTGATTGCATTGTTTAAATACCTCATTTCCTCCTCCGCTTCATTTGTTTTAACTTACTGTTCTTAGATGCCTTCAGCACTACTTCAGGAATCCAGAGACACATATGTTATAAATTAAAGCAAATTTTTTAAAAAAAGGAAAACCTGGCTTTGCCAATTAGCCTGGGGTCTTGATGGCGATGCTCAGTTTTGCAGGTAGGTGGTGGATTAAGGCAGACAATGCTACCCCTGTACCAATCTTGCTGTCAAGGTTCGGTTGTGGCTTGTTGGTCATCAGCCCCTCCAACAGCTAAATCAGAGGAGGAGGAGGAGGTGTGGGAGTCAGGGCCAGCATCAAGGCAACCTGAGAGCTCTGAGAGGGAAGAGGGAAGGGAGCTGTCAGAGATAGAGACAGAGGCGGAGCCTGGGCCGTCTGTCAACCCTCAGATGGAGAGTCAACAGCCCGCAGGTCTGGAAGTGGCATGCATGACACACGGATGCACAGAAGGCAGAGGAGAGGAGAGCAGTGGAAATCTATGGGCCGGTCCTTGGGACGGAAGAACTACCGCTACTAGTGAAACCCTACCCTATCTCTGGAGATAAAAGGCAGGAGGTGGAGATGAATAGATGTGGCAAACAACTATTCATCCCCCTGCCGGACAGATTTGTCAGCCTGCGGTGAGAGAGAAACTCTTTGCCGGAGCTGCTGGCGCTCCTGACAAAGGAATCTTTGAGTTCACTTCAGAGGGTCTGGTGTGTTTAGGGAGCTGGGTCAGAACAGGTTCCGACTAATGAACCCAACCAATTCAGCACTCCAAGAGTTTCAGCTTTCTCAAAGAAGAGTTTCGTTGTGTACGTCATATCGGCACAGACAAAAACAAAACCAGCTCTAAATATTTCCCGTGGTTTCCCTCAGCTGAAGAGGTTGTGGAAAAAATGCTTTTAAAAGTAAAAAAAAAGAAAAAGAAAAAAAGTTGGCCACGCCCACCCAGCCACATTATCCCCCCAAGCCACTCCTACAGAACCGGTAGTAAAAAAAATTTGAATTCCACCACTGCCCTAACCCTAACCATGTTCACCAAGCCACGCCCACAGAACCGGTAGTAAAAAAAAAAAAATTGAATTCCACCACTGGTCCAAACATTAATGAAAGCCAGGATCCCCACTATCCCTCTATCCCTTGGGCTGCTGGTGGTTGACCCTTGCCTTTTGGCTCTTGGGCCCTGTTATTTGTTTTGTTAATATTTTTATATTTATGATTTTAATGGTAAAGCCAGAGTTGCTTTTCGAAGTGATGCAATATATAAATAAAAGGCAGGTGGGTTCGTGGGTCTGGAATTAGCTTTCAGCAGGTAATCTGGTCCAAAAAACAACAACAACAAAAAACAATCAAGGTCAGAAGTGCAAACGAGAAACAAAGAGATTTTGTGGCAAGCAGCAAAATGGAAGTGAGGTAAGACGTCCGGTTGTCCAGGATGGAGTTGCAGTTCTGAGCTACAGAATTGGACTTTCCTTCTGATCGTCAGAAAATGAAGGGCCTCCCGCTTCTTTTTTTCCGTGACCTCTAGCCTGAAACACCTGCTTCCTGCATCAATATGAAAGGAACAGCTGGACGGCCTCCTCATTTTTCAAATTGTGGGGGGGTTCTCTGACCTGAAGGAAAGGGTGGAACGGTTTAAGGAATGCTCAGGATAACGTTTCTTGCACAACCTCGTTTAGGGGATCGACAAGGGGCCACGTGGAAGGTCTGCGTTGAGCAGCCATGCTATATTCAGATTTGAATGAACGTAGTTTCTCCATTGCCGTGCCATTCCTGGCTGTGACAGGGTCCTGAGGTTAGGATTATCTATTTATCTATCAATCATCTACAGTATCTATCTATCTGTCTGTCTGGCTGTCTGTCTATTCTCTATTTCTCTATGTATCATGTCTGTCTGTCTGTCTGTCTGTCTGTCTGTCTGTCTGTCTGTCTGTCTGTCTGTCTGTCTGTCTGTCTATCTATCTATCTATCTATCTATCTATCTATCTATCTATCTATCTATCATCTACAGTATCTGCCTGCCTGCCTGCCTGCCTGCCTGCCTGCCTGCCTGCCTGCCTGCCTATCTATCTATCTATCTATCTATCTATCTATCTATCTATCTATCTATCTATCTATCTATCTATCTATCTATCTATCTATCTATCTATCTATCTATCATCTACAGTATCTATCGGTCTGCCTGCCTGCCTGCCTGCCTGCCTATTTATCTATCTATCTATCTATCTATCCATCTATCTATCTATCATCTAGACACAACTAGTTGATATCTATCTATGATATCTATCTATCTATCTATGATAACTATCTACCATCTAGACACAACTAGACACAAGAACAGTTTTTTTCCGAAGGCCATCACTCTGCTAAACAAATAATTCCCTCAACACTGTCAAACTATTTACTAAATCTGCACTACTATTAATCTCATCGTTTTCATCACCAATCTCTTCCCACTTATGACTGTATGACTGTAACTTTTGTTGCTATCATTAAGGGTTAAATTGTACCCAATGACCATCATTTGTGTTGTAAATGTTGTACCTTGATGAAGGTATTTTTTTCTTTTTCTTTTATGTACACTGAGAGCATATGCACCAAAACAAATTGCTTGTGTGTCGAATCACACTTGGCCAATAAATTCTATTCTATTCTATTCTATTCTATTCTATTCTATTCTATTCTATTCTATTCTATTCTATTCTATTCTATCCTATCCTATCCTATCCTATCCTATCCTATCCTATCTATCTATCTATCTATCTATCTATCTATCTATCTATCTATCTATCTATCTATCTATCTATCTATCATTTCTCTATCTAGGTATCATTTGTCTCTCTATTTATCTATCTGAAGATAACCAACCACCCAGGATGTTGCAGGACAAGACTCAGGATGTCACAATTCTAGAGCTCAGGATGTTACCACACAACCCCTTACCCAGGTCGTTACAACACAGAAGACAAATGGGCACGCATCTAGGACCACACCCACACAGGATGCTACGAAACAGCCGACTAATCTGCAAAGATCAACTCCATCAACCAATCAAGATGTAACAACACAGCCAACCAACCTGCTTACAGCAACAAAGCCAACACTCCCCACCTCCCCACCAGTATTTATAGAGAGATAGCAGCTCCGACCACGCTTTGCTTGCACAAGCACAAAGCCGTAAGAACCAGCCTGAAGATGACGAGTGGGACTTCGTCGAAATGTCGCCAAGATACCCTCAACCTTACACAGGAAAAGACCCGAACACGCCAAGACTTGCTTATCTATCTATCTATCTATCTATCTATCTATCTATCTATCTATCTATCTATCTATCTTTTCTCTATCTACGTTTCATCTATCTATCTATCTATCTATCTATCTATCTATCTATCTATCTATCTATCTATCTATCTATCTATCTATCGGTCACTCAGCTGGCTTTCATGTCTAAAGTGGGACTAGAACTCACAATCTCCTGATGATTGCCCCAGTTTCACCTAACCAGCTTTCATAGCTAAGGCAGGTCTAGAACTCAGTGTCTCTCAGGGATTAGTCCAAAGTCACCCAGTTGACTTTCATGGACAAGGCAGGACTAGAACTCACTGTCTCCTGGTGATTGGCCTAAGGCGCACAGCCAGCTTTCATGCCTAAGATGGTACTGGAACTCACAGACTCCCACTTTCTAGCCTGTTGCTTTTAACCACTCAACCAAACTAGCTCTCATGCCACTTCATCTCTTACCTTCTTAAAATAAAAAGCGATCACTTGGCCAGCTTTCTTCCTCACATCCATAAATGTCTATAAATAATGGTTAGCTACTTCTAAAAACGCTGAAGGATGTGCAACACACGTAGTTATTCGGCTCATTTAAATGCGTCTGTACAATGTGATAAAGAAACATGGTTTTTTTAACCATTCTTTCAAATGTCTACAGTCTTGTAGCTAAGTGTCAAGGTTCCAGAAAAAACCTCTTCTGCATAAAAAAAACTCAGAAGCCATTGTCTTTAAGAGATCTTTACTAGCATGGGGAAACTGGCACACGATGAGTGAAATTCCAAAACTGAATTTCCGGATTCTTTTCCCAGTTATACAAACCCCAAGAGTCCCACCCCCCTTGACCCTTTGATGGTCACATGGTCCCACGTTCTCCCAGTTCATTCGAATATCTTCTCGCCACTCTTCCTGCAGATGTGAACACCATCCGACCTTGACTGCTTGAAGAATGTTACCATACCCCTCAGCCCCCCTTCCTCCCCTCAAGGGAAAAATGTGGCAGCGTCTGGAACCCTAAAGTCTAATATGGTTTCCAGGCCTGACACTAAGCTTGTCTTAGGGATGTTTCAGGTCCCAAAACCAATTAACTAGATACAGAACAACGGAAAAAAAACAACCCAAAACAAAGAGACCATGCAGAATTTTATGCCAACATCTGCATGGACGTGAATTGATTTTATGCAAGTCCAAAGGTTTATATATGTGTGTGTGTGTGTGTGTGTGTGTGTTTTCTGAGGTTTTCACGGGTGTTTGTATGTAGGTCTTTGGTTGTTCGGGTTTTTTCCCGTGTAAAATTAGAAGTGTCTTGGCGACGTTTCGACAAAGTCTCATGCGTCATCTTCAGGCTTCAGCTTCATGCTTCTGGGAAGCACGAAGCTGAAGCCTGAAGCACGAAGCTGAAGCCTGAAGATGACGAATGAGACTTCATCGAACGTCACCAAGACACTTCAATTTTACGTGGGAGAAAACCGAATAACCAAAGACCTATATATATATATATATATATATATATATATATATATATATATATATATATATATATATATATATATATATATATCTATCTATATATATATAGGTCTTTGGTTGTTCAGAAAACAAATATATATATATCTATCTATCTATATATATATATAGGTCTTTGGTTGTTCGGGTTTCCGCGTAAAATTGGAAGTGTCTTGGCGGCGTTTCATATATATATATATATATATATATATATATATATATATATATATATATATATATATATATATATATATATATATATATATATATATATATATATATATATATATATTTATATATAAATATATATACAAATATATATATATTTGTTCAGAAAACAAATATATATATATATATATATATATATATATATATATATATATATATATATATATATATATATATATATATATATATATATATAGTAAATAAACTCCTCCACAAACAATTTTCAAATGTAATATGTGCAACTGGATGCCTCTAGATCAAATATTGATCCGATTTTCAATTATTATTATTATTTTATTTTGTCAATACTGTAAGTAATCACCGCTCAGACTGATGAAATAGTACTGAACAGGCAGGGATCTTTGAGCGTACGGAAACATAAAAAAATAATTTGAGAGCTTTGGGGAGATTTTGTGCAGAGCTGAAATCTAGACACAACTAAAAACATTAATCCCCGCTGAATTCATTGGGGATTACTTTTAACAATAAGATGTAATAAGATATCACATGCCAAGCATATTTTTCAAGACAAGTCTTAACTTTTAAGATTGCCTGAAAGAGATCAGTCGAGCCGGGGGAAGAGTCAAGTGAGGAATTAGCCTGGTGTCCTTACGTAGGCACAAGAGCTCACCTACTGTCAGGGTTCCAAGAAACACCTCCAATGAAAGTAAACTCCAAGGCTTAAAGTTCCTCAAAGTTTTACTTTATTAGAGATGTCATATTGGCACATCTGGGAAAACCCGAATCTGAAAGCTTCCAGGTTTTCCCCACCCAAAGGAAAGTCCAATTCCCTTCCCCTGCACCCAAATGTCCATCCCATGGTCCAATCAATGCACCGTCCCAACTGGAGATGCCTCCCAGTCACACCCCTCCAGGTGCAGGGCAAGATGTCCTTGACTCTCTGAGAAAGGAATGTTATTTTGACTATATATCACCCTGGCTCCATACAATCCCCCTCCCAGTTTCCCACAGTTCTAAATGTGGCAGGCCTGAAGGCCCAATGCAAAAGATGGCTTCCAGGCCTGACACAACCCTCCTTGAATGTCACTGAACCTTATCAAGTCCGGTCCAGCTGCAAATTGCCACTCTGGGAAGATTCCTGCATAAAAGACATAAGCAATAAAGTAGCTAATTTAACTCTTCATGTGTGGATCTGGTTGTTTCTGCCTAACAAGGCTTCAAGTTTTGTTTTTTTTAAAATGTGTTTTGTCATCATCATCATCATCTCATTTTAATCACCACATAATCCCTTGCACGGTGGAGTCTAAATAGAATTATCAGAGTGTTTACTGCCGGATGCCCTTCCTGTCACCAATGCGGAGTTACATTCAGCAGATATATTCTCATTGTGCCCAGAAAGAGGGAGAAATCCACCTGTACCCAGGATTGAACTCACAGCCTCCTGATTGTGAGGTGAGTGTGATATCTCTAGGCCACCACACCACTCTAAAAAAAAAATGTTTTGTATTGTGCCTAATTTGAGCAATGATACTGCAAGTCAGTTTCATATAATATACCAAGCCATAATATGATTAGAGTCTCTCTTTTTTTACATAGCTAGTTGAGGGAACTCCATCAATAGAGGTTTGTTGAATCACTTAATGTACTTAATGAACTTCAAGTATATCATTTTTAGAAAGAAATAAAGTCCACTAATGCACCTTGGTTTCTCATTAGTACAATGAAAATAACGTTAAGAGACTGAATTAAGGGTCTAAGTAACTGCCATGAGAAATATCCAAGAAATCCAAATTATTAAATGGAAGCAAATTTAATTATTGGCTCCTTTTAAGCGTCTGTAATCTCATCCATGTCTCAAGGAAACAGTAACCACGTTAAATCATTATTCTTGTAAAACGAGCCCACAGAGTCTCTTGAAAACTTGTTGTCCGAAAAAATCTACAATTCCAGAGAGAAAGCACATTCCTTTGTTAAGGTAAAGATTTGCATCCACATCAGGAGAAGAGTATGAAAATAGCAAAAATGGGCTACAGGGTAGGGTAACGTGCTGCACACCCCATGTGCCATTTTTGGGCCTAGGAGGCCTCCCTGAAGCCTCCTGGGAGAGAAAACGGGCTGCGGGCGTACTCCTGGAAGGGGAGGGGAGGGGAGGGACCAGCCAGAAATTTAACTACCGGTTCACCTGAATTGGCTGAATCCCACCACTGGGTTTGTCGGTGTCCTCAAGGTCACCTGAGTAGATGCACCCCTAATCTTGCATAGCTTCTTCTCCAGAAACACTACACTACTAACCAGAGCATATAAAACATTTGCTAGACCAATTCTTGAATACAGCTCGCCTGTCTGGAACCCATACCACATTTCAGACATCAACACAATTGAACGTGTCCAGAAATATTTTACAAGAAGAGTTCTCCACTCCTCTGATTACAACAAAATACCTTATGCCACCAGACTTGAAATCCTGAGATTAGAAAACTTAGAACTCCGCCGCCTTTGACATGACCTGAGTTTAACTCATAGAATCATCCATTACAATTTCCTTCCTGTTGAAGACTACTTCAGCTTCAATTGCAACAATACACGAGCACACAATAGATTTAAGCTTAATGTGAACCGCTCCAATCTTGATTGCAGAAAATATGACTTCAGTAACAGAGTTGTTAATGCCTGGAATGCACTACCTGACGCCGTGGTCTCTTCCCAAAATCCCAAAATCTTCAACGAGAAACTATCTACCATTGACCTCACCCCATTCCTAAGAGGTCTGTAAGGGGCGTGCATAAGAGTACAAACATGCCTACCATTCCTGTCCTAATGTTCCCTTTTCATTATATCCAATTAATATAGTTATTACATACTTATGGTTATATATATGCTTATATATCGTATCGTTATTTCATGCTTATGCTTATATATACTGTTGTGACAAATAAATAAATAAATAAATAAATAAATAAATAATAAATAGAAAATAGACTTATCCCCAACAGCCTGCACCTGTGTTCAAAAGTGAAGGGACCCAGGGCAGAAAACATCCTGCTGAAAGCACAGCTCCACAACACAACTCCTTTCAGCAGTTCCAAGAAGCCTCCACACCCATTTGCACCACTCAGGTGACCCCGAGGACAGAGACAAACCTCCAAGTGGCCTCAACAACTCTCTAAAAGGATGCAAATGACCAGCTGTCTGCAAGGAGTATCAATCCTTCCATTCCTCACCATCCGGTCAGAGCTGAAGAAACTCCTTGGATAAGAAGTGAAACTTTTTCAAATGAAAAACCAGAAAGTCCAGATGCCTCTTGAAAAAGCACCTTTGGGTTTTATGGAAACAATAATGGTTTGAAAGAGGGGGGGTCAAAGAGGCCCTCTATCTCCCAATTGAACAGCCCCTCTCTCAAAAGAGGGGGAGGAATACAGTATTATCTATCTCCAGTCTACAACACAACTCCTTTCAGCAGTTCCAAGAAGGCTCCACACCCATTTGCACCACTCAGGTGACCCTGAGGGCACAGATAAACCTCCAAGTGGCCTCAATGACCCTCTTAAAGGATGCAAATGACCAGCTTTCTTCAAGGAGTATCAATCCTTCCATTCTCCACCATCCAGTCAGAGCTGAAGAAGCTTCTTGGATGACAAGTGAAACGTCCTCAAAAGAAAAATGAGAAAGTCCAGTAGCCTCTTGGGGGGGAAAAAAGCACCTTTGGGAATTCTTTGCAGGTGCTATGCTGTTTGAATCTTGAGTGCTTTAATGCAGTGGTCTCCAACCTTGGTCCCTTTAAGACTGGTGGACTTCAACTCCCAGAGTCCCTCAGCCAGCAAAGCAGGGGTCTCCAACCTTGGTCCCTTTAAGACTGGTGGACTTCAACTCCCAGAGTCCCTCAGCCATCAAAGCAGGGGTCTCCAACCTTGGTCCCTTTAAGACTGGTGGGCTTCAACTCCCAGAGTCCCTCAGCCAGCAAAGCAGGGGTCTCCAACCTTGGTCTCTTTAAGACTGGTGGACTTCAACTCCCAGAGTCCCTCAGCCATCAAAGCAGGGGTCTCCAACCTTGGTCCCTTTAAGACTGGTGGACTTCAACTCCCAGAGTCCCTCAGCCATCAAAGCAGGGGTCTCCAACCTTGGTCCCTTTAAGACTGGTGGGCTTCAACTCCCAGAGTCCCTCAGTCAGCAAAGCAGGGGTCTCCAACCTTGGTCCCTTTAAGACTTGTGGACTTCAACTCCCAGAGTCCCTCAGCCAGCAAAGCTGGCTGAGGAACTCTGGGAGTTGAAGTCCACAAGTCTTAAAGGGACCACGGTTGGAGACTCCTGCTTTAATGTAGGTTAATCTCTTCTGGTTCCCTGTTTATGAAGGAGAGTCAGACAAGGTTCCCCATTCCCCCCCCCGCTCCATAAATCAAAACATAGTCTTAAGGTAGGGGTTGCCTAGCAACTCTGTCATTAAAATTATCTGTCTGCTTGAGCCAGATGAAAGTTTCATACATATATATATATATTTAATTCCCACCGTCTGCGACATTCCCCGGTAGATAATAATGATCTCTTCAGAGTTACATTTCGCACCCAAAGGGATCTTAAGATTTAAATCCTGAAGTTTGCTTTGATTGGAGGCCGTAATAAAAATTACAATGGCTGGGATGGCTTTTCTCCCTGAGGAGAAAGGCGGAATGACAAATATGATAGGTTGTTGTGTTTTTTTCCCTCTTATTTGAAAAAACAACCATCATTACAAAGTAATGTTTTTGTTTCTTTTCTGGACAAAGACTCCAAAATCTACTTTCCCGTAATTTAGGGAATTAGGGTTAGCGTCGATTTCTGAAACCGTCTGGGCCACCCCTGGCATTTTTATGCAAAGTAGCTGTGGCACTGCAGCTGCCTTCTGCAAATCTGCAATGCTACACGGACCCAACTGAGCTTCTGTGCATTTCTCCCTCCTGCCAAATTTTGCCTAGCAGGCATTTTAGATGACAGCTGAGCGAGGTTGCTTGGCTCCCGATGCGTTTCGACATCAGTGCAAATACAGGAAAAGTTTGCAGAAATAGATGAACGGGGGCATGTGTGGGTGTGGGTAGCTGATAACGTTTAGGCGGTAAGGATTGCAAATGGTGCATCAGAAAAAATGCAAAATGACTTCAGTTAAAGCCATGCTTGCTTGTGCTTCGTTTCTTGGGCGGGGGGAGAGCATGGGGAAGTCAGGAATTATGGTACCAGAGGTGGGTTTCAGCAGGTTCTGACCAGTTCTGGAGAACCGGTAGCGGAAATTTTGAGTAGTTCAGAGAACCGGTAAATACCACCTCTGACTGGCCCCGCCCCCATCTATTCTCTGCCTCCCGAGTCCCAGATGATCGGGAGGAAATAGGGATTTTGCAGTAACCTTCCCCTGGAGTGGGGAGGGAATGGAGATTTTACAGTATCCTTCCACTGCCACGCCCACCAAGTCATGCCACGCCCACCAAGCCGCACCCACAAAACCAGTAGTAAAAAAATTGGAAACCCACCACTGTGTGGTACCTCATATAATAGACCAATTCTAGAATACAGCTCACCTGTTTGGAACCCTCACCACATCTCTGACATCAATACAATTGAACGTGTCCAGAAATATTTTACAAGAAGAGTTCTCCATTCCTCTGAAAACAACAAAATACCTTATCCCACCAGACTTGAAATCCTAGGCTTAGAAAACTTGGAACTCCGTCGCCTTCGACAAGACCTAAGTTTAACTCACAGAATCATCTATTGTAATGTCCTTCCTGTCAAAGACTACTTCAGCTTTAATTGCAATAATACAAGGGCAACCAATAGATTTAAACTTAATGTTAACCGCTTTAATCTAGATTGCAGAAAATATGACTTCTGCAACAGAATCATCGGTGCTTGGAATACTTTACCTGACTCTGTGGTCTCTTCCCATAATCCTAAAAGCTTTATCCAAAAACTTTCTACTATTGACCTCACCCCATTCCTAAGAGGATCATAAGGGGCGTGCATAAGCGCACAAGCGTGCCTACCATTCCTGTCCTATTGTTTTTCTTTTCTTCTTCCTATATATATATATATATATATATATATATATGCTTATACCTCCTAACATTTACTCATATATATGTTTATATGTTTATATACTATATAATCTTTTTGTATGATGTTGTGACAAAATAAATAAATAAATAAATATAAAATGTTCTATAGGTGGCATCTGCCCCCAGCAAGTTTGGCCAAAATGTTTAGCAATATGTCCCCAAACAGTTGGAAATGTAAACAGATACCTGGCACATATTACTACATGTGGTGGATGTGTATAAAGGCAAGGAGCTTTTGGATACAAATACATAGGTGGTTAGAAAAAAAATGACCAGACAACATATAGAGTTTAAGCCAGATTTATTTTTACTAGGTATTGTATCAGATGGTTATGATAAAGGGACAATATACCTGATATTCCACATCTTGACTGCAGCAAGAATTGTGTATGCGCAGCAGCGGAAGAGCGAAAATACCCCTTCAGAGGAGGAGACGATAAGGAAGATACTAGTCTGTGCGGAAATGGACAGACTAACGCTAAAAATAAAAGATAAAGGAGATACAGAATACTATGCTACATGGGATAATTTCTATCAGTGGTTAGAAACACAAGGTAGAAGCTGGAATGCGAAAGAAACAGTTTAGATGGACGTGGAAAGAGACATTATGTAGGTATTAAAACAAGAGGTCTTCAAACTTGGCAGCTTTAAGACTTGTGGACTTCAACTCCCAGAATTTTTGACTCAGTAGTACACGATAAACTTCTCCTAAAACTAATATCCTACGGCATCTCAGGATCCCTCCACAAATGGATATCTGCTTTTCTGTCTAACAGACAACAAGTGGTCAAAATTGGCAATGCTCTATCAAATCCTGTTCCTGTCAAGAGTGGCGTTCCTCAAGGCAGCGTTCTTGGACCAACACTCTTTATACTATACATTAATGATCTTTGTGACCATATCTCAAGTAATTGTGTTCTCTTTGCTGATGATGTCAAACTATTTAACATCACAGACAATACTTCTATCATTCAAAACGAACTTGATCATCTAACCGCTTGGTCTAAAAATTGGCAGCTTCAAATCTCAACCAGCAAATGCTCAGTCTTACATATAGGAAAAAAGAACCCAAAAACTAAGTACATACTAGATGGACATTACCTTACAGATGACCCCCATCCCGTTAAAGACCTTGGAGTTTTCATGTCAAATAATCTAAGTGCCAAATCCCACTGCAACTACATAGCAAAAAAAGCTCTAAGAGTTGTAAACCTAATCTTGCGTAGTTTCTTTTCCAAAAACACCACACTATTAACCAGAGCATATAAAACATTTGCTAGACCAATTCTAGAATACAGCTCGCCTGTTTGGAACCCTCACCACATCTCTGACATCAATACAATTGAACGTGTCCAGAAATATTTTACAAGAAGAGTTCTCCATTCCTCTGAAAACAATAAAATACCCTATCCCACCAGACTTGAAAATCCTAGGCTTAGAAAACTTGGAACTCCGTCGCCTTCGACAAGACCTAAGCTTAACTCACAGAATCATCTATTGTAATGTCCTTCCGGTTAAAGACTACTTCAGCTTTAATTGCAATAATACTAGAGCAACTAATAGATTTAAACTTAATGTCAACCGCTTTAATCTAGATTGCAGAAAATACGACTTCTGTAACAGAATCACCAGTGCTTGGAACACTTTACCTGACTCTGTGGTCTCTTCCCATAATCCTAAAAGCTTTATCCAAAAACTTTCTACTATTGACCTCACCCCATTCCTAAGAGGACCATAAGGGGCGTGCATAAGAGCACAAATGTGCCTACCGTTCCTGTCCTATTGTTTTTCTTTTCTTCTTTCTATATATATGCTTAAACCTCCTTATATTTACCCATATATGTTTATATACTATATAATCTTTTGTATGATTCCTACATATATTGTTGTGATAAAATAAATAAATAAATAAATAAATTCTCCAGCCAGCATGCATCCAGCCAGAATTCTGGGAGTTGAAGTCCACAAGTCTTAAAGCTGTCAAGTTTGAAGGCCTCTGTATTAGAATGTAGGTATTAGAATGATAGACAAGTTGACATACTAGAACCATGATGGTGAACCTACAGGTGGCTCGTGTAGCCATATCAGTGGCCATGCGAGCTCAGCTGATTTTTGGGCCTTCTGGGCCCACTAGAAGTAGGGAAACAAGCTGTTTCCTGCCTTTAGAGGGCCTGGGGGTGGGTGGGAAAGGCCCGTTTTTCTCTCTCACCTGGCTCCAGAGCCTCTCTGT
Organism: Ahaetulla prasina; assembly: GCF_028640845.1. Lineage (NCBI taxonomy): Eukaryota > Metazoa > Chordata > Lepidosauria > Squamata > Colubridae > Ahaetulla > Ahaetulla prasina. The sequence continues at coordinate 5,654,858 of NC_080545.1, forward strand.
GAGTCTGGGGAGGGAGAAAACGGCATTCTGCACCCACCCCAGAGGCCCTCTGGAGGCCATGACAGTGACAGTGAAGTCTTTGGTCTTCTCTGAGCCTGGTGATTTTCTTGCAGATGTTTCATTACCCAACTAGGTAACATCATCAATGTTAGAAGGGAGGGAGGTTTGCAGAGAGGAGAAAGAGAAAGAGAAAGAGAAAGAAAAAGAAAAAGAAAAAGAAAAAGAAAAAGAAAAAGAAAAAGAAAAAGAAAAAGAGAAAGAGAAGGAGAAAGAGGAGGATGACAACTACAGTGGGGTTTTTGGTCTTCTCTGAGCTTGGTGATTTTCTTGCAGATGTGTCATTACCTGACTAGGTAACATTATCAATGCTACTGCTCAGCACATCAGCACTCACGATGTTACCTAGTTCACTTAGTGACCGTTCAAAGTTACAACAGCACTGCAAAAAGTGACGTATGACTGTTTTTCCAAGTTACAACCTTTGGATCACGTGATCAAAATTCAGACACTTGGCAACTGGCTCATATTGTTACGGCCATGCGTCCCCATGTACCTAAACAGCTGCAATGATTCGCTTAACAATTGTGCCAAGGAAGGACATACAACGGGGCAAAACTCACTTAACAAATGTCTCACTTAGCAACAGAAATGTTGGCCTCAATTCTGGTCGTAAATCGAGGACTACCTGTAATTAACTTTTTTTAAATGGGATTTTTTTTTTAATATCTTGGACTATTTTTAATATCTTGGATTCTCGCTTGGACTATTGCAATGCTCTCTACATGGGGCTCCCCTTGAAGAGCACCAGGAGGCTCCAGCTAGTCCAGAATGCGGCTGCGCGGGTAATTGAGGGAGCACCACGTTGCTCCCACGTAACACCTATCCTGCGTGGCCTGCACTGGCTGCCGGTAGCCTTCCGGGTGCAATTCAAGGTGGTAGTGATCACCTTCAAAGCGCTCCATGGCTTAGGACTGGGTTATCTATGAGACCACCTTCTGCCACTGATAGCCTCCCAACGACCTGTACGCTCCCACAGAGTGGGCCTTCTCAGGGTGCCGTCGACCAAACAATGTCGGTTGGTGGCCCCCAGAGGGAGAGCCTTCTCTGTGGCGGCACCGGCTCTTTGGAACGAGTTACCTCCGGGGTTACGGCAACTCCCCGACCTCCGAACCTTCAAGCGGGAATTGAAGACTTTACTATTTAATCGTGCGGGACTAGCCTAAGTGTTTTTTAATTAATTTATTTATAATTTTAAATGTTAAAGGGTTTTATATCGGT